>NW_010425551.1:16046-16411 GCF_000710305.1 Buceros rhinoceros silvestris
GAAGTATATATGCACCTCCCTGTTTACCCTGGTATTCTGTTTCTGGCAGATGCTGGTTAGGCTGTAGTATCGTGTCAAACCAAAACTACTCTTGTGGAATTCACAGCACGATGGAAAGTGGCAAAAAATCTCAGCAAGTTTCAAATATGCTTTTAATGTAGCTCAGGTTCCTCCTCACAGTCCCAAGAAGTTTGGGTTTGACTTGTCATGACTTTACCTCGACTGTAAAGCTCGTACAATTAAACCTCGCCTAACATCGCTGCGCAGTGTTTTGGTTTTGCACACTCAAACCGCGAACGCGGTCGGGTTTGAACGGATGCAATCAAAGGGCGATGTTTGTTGGTTCTTGCACCTCTCCTGCAGGG
>NW_010425552.1:0-5195 GCF_000710305.1 Buceros rhinoceros silvestris
CAGGGGTGACGGGGCTGTGGAGACCCCCAGGAGGACACAGAGGCTGCGTGGAAGGGAACGTCCCCATGGAGGGGCCCGGGGCCTGCGGGGCAATTCTCCATGGGGCAGGAGGGCCCGTCATGTTACACCAGGCTGGGCCAGGACTGGTCCTCACCAGTGCATTTCCCATCCAAATTTGCCACCAGCTGTGAAAGGACGTGGACACCGCTTGTGTGGACGGTGGCTGTGTCCCTCCGGGGGTCCCCTCAGCCTTCTGCTCCCACACGCGGGTCACATTGCGCCAGGCCACGCTGAGACAACACTGGTTTGGGCTGGGATTTCTGCAGCTGGTGGGAAAGAGCGAGCTGGGAATGAGGAACTAAGATGTGGCACGAAGGCCTCGGGTCATTGCAAAAGGCCCAGCCAAGGGCTGGCTCCGAGATGTGGAAAGTGCTTGGGGTGAGCTTGTGCTTAAAATTTCCAGCTCCTCCAGCTTCCCCGCTGGCAGCTGAGCACAGTGTTTGCTTTCACTTCCCCGCCTGGTCTCCAAGACGGGCAAACGCTGGGAACTTTCCACATCCACAACAACAAAAACAAAAGACACTCAAGAGCAAACAATGTTCAGATTTGGAAGTAAAGAAGGAATCCATCATTTCCTACTGAAAAACAATCCGCGCTTGGCGGGAAGCTGGGGAGGGAATGGAAACAGCCACCTGAAAAAGCTGAGCTGGTCACAAAGCAGGTCCTGGTGGCCCAGCTGGGCTGCCCAGCTTGGGGCAGGTGGTCTCTCTGGTCACCCTGTGAAGCCAAAGGCTGGGCTGCCAGCCTCTGGGAGATGTTTTGGGGCATTTTAGGGTGCTTTGGAGCAGGCCGTTGGATATCAAAGAGCTCAGCATTGGTGAGCGCAGAACTGGAGGCTGTGGGTGAGGAGGCATCAGGCTGTGTGTGACTCCAGTGTCGGTGGCTGCTTGTCACAAGGAGGGAAGCTGGGTCAGGCATGGGCACATCTCTGCTCGTTGGAAGGAGGATTCGCCTCATACCGTGGAGCTGGCTCTGGCCACCCTGGAGTCAGATCCTCTGCCCTCTGGCCACGGATTCCTGGTCCCCAGAGCTGGCTGGAGCCATTTGCCTCTCACGGGGTTTTCAGGGACAGCAATGCCAGAGTCCTGTTTGGCAGAGTCCCCTCACAAGAGAGAAGGGGACAAAGAGCCGTGCACAGGCTCTGGTCTGGATGGAAACAGGCACAGGCACGGTCCCTGCAGACGCTTTGCCCTGCCCTGGCACTGCTGCTGCGCAGGACAGGGAGCAAGCCAACGCCTGCAGCCCCGTCTCACCTGCCCCGCTGCTCCTCTCCTGCCGGGAAGGGAAAACCCAAGATTAGCTGTTCCCAGCACATTCCAGGTATTCACCTCCTGGGATCCTGCTCCAAAGACTGTTGCTGATGAAAGGCACAGACGTGGAACAGGCATTTGGCTGACGAAAGACGCAGTGCAAGTTGCCAGCAGAGCAAGTTCCCTGTGCACTTGCATCAGGCTCCCAGGTTTCACTGGAGCGAGAGGACAGCCAGCACCCTGTGCCCCACAGAGCTCTTGTTTGTCTTACAGACCTCCTGTCCCAGAAAGACATGAGGGAGCTTCCACTGCACTCTGGTCCTGCTGGGGACACCAGCAGAGGAGCTGGAGGGCTCGGCTGTGTCTGTATGGGTATCCCAGAAACAGGCTGTTTTCTCTTCCCCACCTGGCTGCCCTGGGGGCAGCTGGAGCAGGGACAGCTTTTGGCCCCGGTCTGATGCAGGACCTGTGGATGGAGGGTGAGGGGGACACTCATCCTCTTTGCGGGCTGAGTCACGGTCTGGGGGATAAAACCACTTTAATTCTGGAGCACACCATGCCCATGGGGTGTGTTTCTCAAGCAGCTCTGGTGGCGAGCGCTCCCTATCAACCAGAAAACATGCCCGAAAGAGCAGCGGAGCCTCCCGGGGGTTTGCCGGGCGGCCGGGGTGCATCGGGCATGCGGGAGGTCACGCTGGGCTCTTCACATGCTTGTGACCCTGCAGCCCCTGCTGTGCCCCCCCACCAGCCAGCTCCCAGCACGGGGTGCTGACCTCAGCCTTGCATAAACCTCCCTCTGGGGTGACAGGGGAAAAGGAGAAACAGCAAAAACTGTGGGCACTGGGCACATTTTTTTCCAGCGGCTCCATCCAGCTTGGACAGTGCAAGGATGCTGGCGGGGTCGTTGCTTCGCCAGGCACCAGGCCGAGCAGCAAGGCTGACCCTGAGCCAGGACCACACGTCGGGGGGTATTTAATGTAATCCAGAGCTGCAGCGGAGCATCTGTCCTCTCCCCTGTCCCGCGGAGAGGACACGTCCCCAGGACAGAGGTGATCCCCTGCTCGTGTGGGCAGCGCTGGCTTCGGAGCACAGCGCTGGGGCTGGGGGCCGAGCGGAGACCCGCAGGTGGGCTTGGCAGAGGGGGTCCCCACAGGTGCTTTATAGTCATTGTGCGACTGCCTTGGCCTTGGCTGAAGGGTGGGTTGTCTGCAACCTGGTCACAAGAGCTTCCCTGGTGAGACACCCTCTCCTCCTCAAGAGCTTCCCTGTCCTGGTGCAGCAGGACCTGCCCATTTCACCCTCAACCAAAGCCCTCTGCAGAGGGGCTGGGTGCGGGGTGAGCTGCCCCCCCACCGAACCCGCTTTGGGGTGAATCCCAGCTCTGAGCCTCTCCTTCACTCTCCTCCATTGGGTTATTTTCTCCCAGCGCAAACACATCTGGACTGGCTCATGGGCTCTGTTTTCCTCTTTGGGCAGAGACTTGTGCCAACAAAGCAAAGCTCCTTCCTCATCCCTCCCCTTTTTAATTGTTTCCGTATGGATCCAATTTCACCGCTTCCCGGAGCAGGGTTGGGTTCCCGGCTTACATAAGGTTGAAAACAAGCGGTGAGGCGCTGGCTGTTGGCAGGAGAGCACGTCCTCCCCGCAATGCCCGCAGAGCAGAGAGCGGCTTCCAGGCCTGGCTTCTCCAGGTGCCCGAGACCTGTCATCCTTCCTCAAGGAATGAAAGACCGAAGATAAAGTGCCATAACCCCTAACTCACACCTAGAGGCTGCCTCTGAGATGTCGCGTCCTTGGGGGGTTGTATGGAAGGTGGCGGGTGAATCGCCACCCGCTCCCCCCAGCTCAGGGACCTGGAGGAGGACCTGAGCAGCCTGCTTGGAGCTGGTGTCGTGCAGCTCAGCTCAAACAGAGCTGGCTCCAGCCCAGCTCAGCGCGCTCCAGGCTGGGGGCTGGAGTCTGCAGTTTTCTCCAGAAGCTGCAGCGCTGGCTCTTTCCCAGGCCAGTCTGGCTGTGTCAGCGGTAAAGGTGGCACTCCCCAGCACTGGTGCTCACCCTCCTGTTGGAAGGAGGCAGCTGAGACTCGCGGTGCCGGCGAGGATGCTCTGCTAGCTCTGGGCTGGTGGCAGTGCCGGTACCCCTGGAGATGGCCAGCACCGCACCGGGGAGCTGGCAGCCCGGCCCTCAGCCTCTTTCCTCGGGTGGCAGCTCCTGCTCCGTGGTTTGTGCGTGAGGCAGCCGTCTCGGCCGGGCCCTGGCTTGGCGTGCAGACAGGGCTGGGCTGTCCTAGCCGTGGTGTTGCAGCACATGGCCCCAGGCGTGCACTGTTCTGTTTGCAAACAGGAGATCTGCTGACGCGCAACCGCGGCTTCCTCCGCTGTGTGAGCCTGCCTGCTCCTCGCCTGCCCACTGTGGACACGAGAAGAACTTGCCCGTCCCAGGTCACGATCCAGCAGTGTCCACTTCTGTGCGCTTGAGCTCGCAGTTCTGCTGCGGTCTTCCCAGAAATCCTGTCTCCAGAAGAGGGACCGTTGCAGAAGACGTTGCTCTGCTCAGAGGCTGGGTGCTGGTGGCTCACTTGGGATGGGCTTTGATCTCGGGGAGGCTCTGCTGAGGGTCTGGAACCGTCTGCATGGCTCCCCGCCATCCCGACGGCACCTCTGCACCAGCTCGGCACACAAATGCCCCTCCCCTTGGCAGCTGGGCTGTATTTTGAGGAAACCTCCATCCTCCTGCAGCTCTGCAGGGGAAGGGGATGGGGATGGGAGAGGAGCTGCAGCTGCCCCAGAGACAGAGGGGGTTCAGACATTAGCTTCAGCCAGGCCTGCAAAGATCCTGTGAGACACAAGTCAGAGGCTCCTGATGGAGATCTGGCAGTTGTCACAGCAGTTTCCAGTTTTGCTTCAGGGAGAATTGGGGCACTTCTTCTGATAGCTGGCTCGGGTGAGCCTCTGCAAGCTTTTCTTCTGCCAGCTCTAGCGTTTAACTCCTTTTGCTGCTTGGAGCTTAGTGACTCCCACCCCACGGTGGGTCTACCTGGTGCCACCGCTCCGAAGGAAAGAGGTCACGAGTGTCGGAGCTGGCAGAGGTGCAAAGTCTTCCAGGTCTCCCCATCTGCTTTGGCCCTTCTGCAGACATTGCTGCTGCCAGACCAGGTGGGAGCCAGTTTGGCTGCGCCTGGTGGTAACAGGACCATGGTGGCAAATCTGCCAGGAGAAAATATGCTGCGTGAGATGAAGCAGGACCTGGTGATGGGGCAGAGCTGTGGAAAGTGGCTGCTCCTGGCATCTCAGCCTCCAGCATGCCATCCAGCCTTGCCAGCAGTGAGCCAGTGCTCCCAGCACTTCCCGCGCGCGGGGCCCTCCACACAGACCTTGCCTGGGTGGGTCTGGTCACCTTGTCTGGCGAGCTGGCTCCAGGGGAGCTCAGCCCCACGTCCTGCACTGTGCCGGGGTACCCATGGTGGCTGCAGAGCTGGAGATGCTCAGCGGCTCACAAAGACCTTTCTGTCTGGAGGACTCGCGCCGCTATTGTCCCCCGTCCTAGTTTCAGAGCCGGCTGCACACACTGCTCATCTTTCTAGGTCAGTGAAGAGGGCCTTTGTGTGCCAACAAAAGGGGTTCTCTGCCCAGGCAGAGTCTTTCCCTCGCTCCTCAGATCACGCTGCTTTGTTCACACTGGTTTTGACCAGAGCATGAAGTGTCTTCTCACGTGCACCCATGCTCCGGCTGGCGCTGCCAGGCAGGGAGATGCTTCTGGCCGGTCGGCTCTGCCCGGCAGTGCCTCTGCCTGAGCTCACAGCAGCAGTGGGGCAGTGCAGGCTCTGCTGCTCAGCGGTGCGGCCCACAGGAGCGGTGATGCTCTGGGCAGCTCAGGTGTCCACTG
>NW_010425552.1:5357-7844 GCF_000710305.1 Buceros rhinoceros silvestris
GTGAACTTTGACCCTGCTGCGTGAGCTTCCTGGGCACGGCGGGGCTGTCCGGGCTCTGCTGTCCAACACCCCAAGACAGGGCTGTGGGCATGAGGAAAGCTCCGTCAACCCAGAGCTGAGACAGGGCAGGGGCCGTGGGTGGTGGCCACCTCAGACCCCTGGCTGCCCGGAGACCTCCTACGGGTCTTTCCTGGGGAGTGCAGAGAGCATCAGCCTTGGGTGTCTTTGAAGTCAGACCCTGGCTTTCCCAGGGGGGATTTGCCCTGAAGCAGGAGGTGCAGAAGCAGTGTCTCAGGGGCTGGGATTATCTCTGGTGTCTCAGTGGGATGAGTGGAAGAGAAGAAAGCAGGACCAGGCGCAAGCAGCCATGACGACAGGGGAGGGCAGGGGCTTAAGGCAGGGACAGAAGGGCAGGCTTGGGAGGCGGCCAGGAGACAGATTTCCACTAGCGGTGGGCTGAGGGCTGCGAGCGCAGGAGTCTGCTGCTCCGTCGGCTGGTTCCTTCTTGCTGGGCTCAGGGACAGGGATCTGGGGACTATCCCGGAGCACGACAGCAGGCCCCACTACAGGCTGCCCTTCTCAGGAGCAAAGCCCGGCAGCGCTGGGGCAGAGCAGGACCTGCAGCAGAGGTGGGGTGGGGTGCTGGCTCTGGGCACACACTCGTGCTGCCTTGGGCTGGATGCTGGGGGACACACGCTCCCTGTGGCTGTGTCATACACACATGTGTGCGCCCCACATGCACATACCTGGATCCAGAGGCGGGGACACCGGCGTGAGTGGGTGTGGGTGTTTGTGGGGGCAAGTTCCCCGCGCGCGGCTCAGCCCAGCGCAGCCGGCAGCGAGTGCTGCAGGACTCCTCTCTCTTCTACTACTCCCTGACTTCTTTTTTCTCCTCAAAACCCGGCGTTTAATCATTTCACACCTCAGGAATGTGGCTGCTTTCTCCCAGCAGTTGAACTGCTGCCCCGTGCGGGATGGGGGATGAGAGACCTGCAGGCACGTGGTCCTGTCGTGGTTCCTGTTGCTGTGGCGATGTCACACTGTGTGTGACTGCGTTTCAAAATGTGGTCTGATGGAGAGACAACACTGAGAGCTGGGAGCACTGCGGGCTGGGCACAGCCCAGTGTCTCCCTTCTCCCCTTGGCTGGGCACAAGGGATGCTGTGCTGGTGGTTCTGTGGTGGCCAGTGATGGAGCACGGAGCCCTGAACACGGCATCCTCCTCATCCTTAGCCCTGGGCAGAGCGGGAGGAAGGCGGGCGCATTGCAGGGAGGGAGCCGGTGTGCCTGCCCTGCCTCGGGCGGCTGCACCAAAGAGAAGAGGCCTTTTCCCAACGTCAGCCACAAGCTGCTGTTTTTCAATCACCCTTCGGGAAGGAGATCCTCTCTGCCACACCCGTGTGCGCAGGCACACACCCTGTGCGCAGGCCAGCTCACCCCGTGCTCCGGCGCTCTGGGATCCTCCCACCTCCCCAGGCTGCAGCAGCACCTTGCGTGTCCTCCCAGGTCACCCCAGCACCGAGCCTGCCCAGTCACAGCTCCGTGGCCAGTGGGGCACAAACATGCACCCTGCTCGCTCCCATGGGCCCTCTCTGGGGGCACCCTGCCAGCCCCCAGCACCCAGGAGGGTTTTCTCTCTCCCCTCCCACCTGTTTCTTAGGGTTTCACCCTTATTTCAGCAGGCAAAAGCAACACCTTCCTTGCACCTCCCCTCCCTGTCTGGATCCCAGCTGTTCTTCCTCTTGTTTTCAGCCAGCCTCTATCCCGGAGCTAAAAATAACAAGGAATTTACAGCCCTCGACCTTGAACTCAGCCCAGCGCAGTGCTCCAGCTTCGTGCTGTGTCAGCAAATGGCTGATGGCTCATCCTGGGGTTTCCTCGCGTCTCCGTCTGGGGAGTCCTTTCCCCGGGGCACAGCGTCGGGATGTGACTCCACTGTGAGAGGTGCTGCGGGCTGGTCACGTAAGAGGGCTGAGACGTGGCTGAGATGTGCCAGGGGCGCGGGGCAGTGCGGAATCCCAGGAGTGCAAGTCCCCAGGACGCCACGGGATTTTGTTTCTTGTGTCCTTTCGAGTCACGTATTTTCACCGTCTCTGTAATGACATTTCCTTTGTGGACGTTTTGAGCATATATTTAGAAGAGTTCCCAAGTTTTCCCCACCATAATTGGGAACGCAGGAAACTCGCTATTTCTGTGTCATTGTCTTTAAAAGGAAAACCGAGATTGTCACGTAACCATGGGACTCATGCAGCCGAAGCCTTCACGAAAGACACCCCTCCCTCCCCCGCCACGTGTGCTGCTGCATGGAGGAGACCGGCCATCGGGGAGCACGCTGGCTACCGTTGAGGGCCGTGGTGTTGACCTAGATGGATCTGTTCATCCACCTAGATGGATGCGGCATAGTGTGACTCAGCCTTCCCGTTCCCGTGGTCCTGCTGAGGGCCCCTGCCAGCTCCCCCAGGATCTGGTCCCTGGTGTTCTCCCTACC
>NW_010425552.1:8022-8460 GCF_000710305.1 Buceros rhinoceros silvestris
TGGGAGGCTTTGCCGTCCTCTCCCTGCCCCAAATTAGCACGCAGCCTGCTTAATTGCTTCCTTGTGGGATGAGCTTGGAGAGCATCCACCATCCGGAGAGGGAACACGCTGACATTCCTGTGGGTCAGTGGCACAGCCCTTGCTGTGGAAGTGAAGCCAGGAGTCCCTCTGGCAGCTTGGAGCCAGGCTGGGCTGGTAGCAGCCTGCCTTGTTGTGCCCGGCCATGCCTCCCACCTTCAGATGGGAGCAAGGTCACCTTTCCTCTCCCAGCACGGCCAGAGCGTTTGCAAGTCGTCCGGGGCATGTTGTGGTGATGCATCACATCGTCGTGGTGACGCAGGACCCCGTTCCCAGCTCCCTGCCACAGTCGTCCCTCCATCACTGCTCACCCGGTCTGGAGTGGCACTCTGGGGCAGCCTGTCCTCGGGCCGTTGCTCG
>NW_010425552.1:8555-9176 GCF_000710305.1 Buceros rhinoceros silvestris
CCCGGTCGGGAGTGGCACTCTGGGGCAGCCTGTCCTGGGGCCGTTGCTCGGCAGTGGGTCAGGGGGTGTGGACGTAGATCAGCCCAGACCGAGCTCTCCGTTTGCCGGTGGGAACCCCATGGTGCCTGGTGGCTCTGCCCACGGCCAGGGGTTGTTTAGGAGGTGGTGGCTGTGGTGGCAGGGTGGCAGTGGCTGGGCGTCAGGACTGAGAAGTGCCCTCCCCCACCCCTGGAGGAGCTGCCAGGTGGGAGGAGCCTCTTGCTTCGTCTTTCCTCAGTTTCCCCACCACGGACAGCAGCAGCGGGGGAGATGCAGCAGCCCAGGCCTCAGTCAGGATACTGCCCGACACCCAACCCAGGGCAGCGGTGCCAGCCCACGCCGGTGTCTGTGGGTACCTGTGTGTGGGGTCAGGCCATTCCCAGCCTGGAGCTCTGACAACTGCCCCAGTGACCCACAGGGAGGGGAGCAGCTCTGGCTTTGGACATATGGCCAGTGGCCCAAGATAAGCGGCTCCTGGCCACGCCAGCCACATCACCACCACTGTGTGTCACCCCAGGGGAAGGGACAGTCCCTGTGGGACAGGCGGGGGCTGCTCCCTGCTCTCTCCCTACAGCCCCCGGG
>NW_010425552.1:9359-9788 GCF_000710305.1 Buceros rhinoceros silvestris
TTGGAGGAGGGTGTGTTGTCCCTGGCCCCCGGCCTCACAGCCTCTGTCTGGCTCTCCAGTCAGCTGTCAGCACCAGCCTTTGCTCTGGTGGTCCCTCTCACGCAGGGATGGCCTCGCACCCTGCTCACGGTGTCTGGAGATGGGGGACAGGAGACTCTTTGAACCAAGCAGCCTTGTCTCCTCTCGTCCAGCCCAAATGTCTCACTCTAGCTCCTGAAGATCTTGCTCCAGATTTTGACTGTGCCCAAAACCCCAGGCAGCCCCGAGAGCGCACAGCAAGCACCCAGCTCCTGCTGAGGGGTGATGTTCCCTCCAGGGACCCCAGGGGATGCAGCGCTGGCCGTGGTCTGCCTGACGTGGTCTTTCCTTATGTGGTAGCTACAAGCAGCTGCCTTGTTGCTCCCCATTCAGATGCACGCGTCCACGCTG
>NW_010425552.1:9987-10350 GCF_000710305.1 Buceros rhinoceros silvestris
GTGCTTCAGGTCCCCATGATGCTGACCCCACTCGCCCCTGGTTTTATCCCGCAGAAACCAGCATCCCAAAGGGTGCTGCAGAAGCTGTCCCTGCCTTTTTCAGCTGCAGCTGCTTCCCGTGCCTGTGTCCTCTTCCCTGCTTGGCCTGGGGAGGCGGGGATGGCGGGGGGGCACAGTCCAGCTGTGCCAGCGTCCCCGCTGCCGATGCTGGTGTCAGCCATGTGCTGTTTGCAGCAGCACGGTGCCCTCGGGTGCCTTCAGGTCCCCAGGATGCTGACCCCACTCTCCCCTGGTTTTATCACGCAGAAACCAGCATCCCAACGGGGGCTGCAGAAGCTGTCCCCGCCTTTTTACGCTGCAGCT
>NW_010425552.1:10590-11003 GCF_000710305.1 Buceros rhinoceros silvestris
GTGAAACCCGGGGTGCAGGAGCCCGGAGATCCGGCACCCAAGCACCCAGCAGCTCCCCGGCCCTCTGCGGGAAGGGTGCAGGCAGGCAGCACTGCTGCTGAGCTCCAGGTGTGCTGCTTGGGTATCATCTTGCCTGTGTTTTTCTCCCAGAGCAGGGCGGCGAGGCGAGGCTCGCAGGAAGGGAGACCACGGAGAGCGGGAATGATTCATCGGCACATTAAGCAGATTTATGAGACAATTTCTCTGACAAAGGCTGAGTGTGTGTGTCATGCCACCCTGGCCCGGGCTGCACCACGGCTCCGCTGCCAGCAGAGAGCCTGCCAGCTCTCGGCCCTTTGTGAAGACAGCTGGTGGGCTGAAACCCGGGGACAGACAGGGCAGCAGCGGCTGGGGAGGAGGACTGCGCGGCAGGA
>NW_010425552.1:11037-12397 GCF_000710305.1 Buceros rhinoceros silvestris
GCCCTGCCAGCTCGCGGCCCTTTGTGAAGACAGCTGGGGGGCTGAAACCCGGGGACAGACAGGTCAGCAGCGGCTGGGGAGCAGGACTGCGCGCCAGGCCACGCGTCTGCCCGCTGCTCGCTGTCATTTGCAGTGCCCTGGGTAGAGGGGGAGACTGTGGGGGCTCACGCAGGGTTTGGGGGTTCTGAGCTGTGGATTTCAAGCTGGGGAGTGTTTTTCTGGGGAAAAGGTGTGATTTCTCCTCTCAGCCTTGTTTTGCCTGACTGGGAGCTGTCAGCATGTTTGCTGGGAGCTGGGGGCCACTGCCCTGCAGAATATTGAGGACGTGACATTGAGGCCACCAACGGTTCATGAAAGATGCCCTGCCAGGAGCCGTGGTGGCTGTGGGAAGATGGAGAGTGACCTGTGGGGTGTGCCGGTCCCTGGGCACCAGCAGGGAGGGTGGGAAGGACCCACGAGGTGCCGTGCCTGTTCCCAGGAGAGGGAGTGACCCTTGGCTCCAGCTGGGACCCAGCTCTGGGCTTGGGTAGTGCCAAGGAGCGTTTGCTGCTGGTCCGTGCCTGAGCGAGGGATGGGGAGGGAATCCTCCCAGCTGCCGGGCAGTAGTTCTGCAGTTCATTTCCCCAGTACCTCCCCTCAGCCACGAGGGTTAAACTGGGGCGTCCATCCCGCCTGTCCCCAAAGGTGCTGAGATGTGCCTGTCGCCGACAAGCTTCCCCAGAAAACATCAGCCATCCACCTGGTGACAGGTCGGCGTCCCCCCTGCCCTGGCCAGGGACAAGCCCGAGAGCTGCTTTGCCAACCTGGCAGAAAATGGGTCCTGGGACGTTCCTGCCTGGGATTCATTCTAGAGCTACTGAAGAGGTTACAACCTTCCAAGAAATGTGTCCCTGGGAAGCTGCCCAGTGGGAAAGAGCAGAGACCCAGAATATCACAGTGGTGAGGGAATATTGAAAGCAGGCGAGGAATAAAAACCTGACTGTGTATATCCACATGCCGGGCAGCAGCGCCAGTGCTCCAGCCTGTGCTCTTCACTTGTTGTTGTTTTTAATCTCTGATTTGGAAACTCGCGACTATTTATAGCCCTCCCCTTTCCCCGCAGCGGTCAGCGCTGCTGATCCCTTCCAGATGCTGTTTCCTTGGAGCCTGCAGCCTGCACCGGGGGGGCTGCGGGGCTGGGGGGCTGCGGTGCCGGGGGTCTACTGAGTTGCTCCAACATTGCTGTCCCTGCTGATGGCCAGCCCTAGCAGGGGATGGAGCCCCCCGCGATCCCGCTGACCTTCAGGGAGCTGGGGGTGAAGACAGATTTGCAGCATTGCAAAAGTGGCGGGGTTTGCGGGGGGGGGAAGGGCCACGGGGG
>NW_010425552.1:12575-13606 GCF_000710305.1 Buceros rhinoceros silvestris
TGTGGAGGCCGGAAATTGATTAGCAAGCAACAGCATTTCTTGCTATGACTTTTTTGGGGAGATTTATGCCTTTGCCAGCTCCCAGTTGATGGAGGTTCTGTCCAGAGACCCCAGCCCTTCCCAGGCAGGAAGCGGGGAGCGGGAGCAAACCCACAAGTGGGAGCTGAGGCTGCTCACAGAGGGGGCTCACATGTGGCCACAGGTCTGTGCCCTGTCCTGGCCCACCCCTGCCCTCTCCTCATTCTAACCCAAGTGGAAGATTTGCAGAGGAGCCCAACACGGGAGCGGGTGACAGGAGGCAGCGACTGTGAAGGGATGTGTGTTCTGAGCAGACTGACCAAGCATCATCCCCAAAAGGAGGGAGGAATTCCCTTCCCCTGCGGCGACCACCCTGCATCCCTGCAATGACCCCTCTCCCTGTATCCCCGTCTGCCCTGGAGCTGCTTTCTGGGCACTGAAAGATTTTGCTGCTGTTTTCTCAGGAGCCATTTGGCTCCACTTGCCCCTAAGGGGACAGGCTTTTGGCCAGCTGGCCGCAGAGTGGCTTTTCTACCAGAGCGCAGCGGCACATTGTTGGGATGAGCTGCATCGGCAGAGCCCAGGATCCCGCATTTCCCCAGATTGCTCTCGGGATGGAGAGGCTCTGGCACAAACTCTGTCCCTGCAGAGAGCTGGGGGTTGGCAGCACAGACATGTGCTTGGACCCTCCTGCATGGTGCAGTCCCCCACAGGGGTTTGCAGCGCGGCTCTGGGGCTGGTCAGCCCCGGGTGGTTGGGACCCCCCAGTGCTGCGCAGCAGGATTGCCGGGCAGAGCCCTGACAGGTGACGTTGTCCACCTTCCCCGCAAAAAGCTGATGTGAGGGTGGCTATGTGACCGGGCTGCTCGTCACCCACGGCCTCACTGCTAGACACTGTTGCTCAAGGTTTGCCTCATCTTGCTGGCATCTGAGCTCACTTCCCCCAGCTCGCTGCTCTGTAGCCAGCCCGGGTCTGCTGGGAACCCCCCGAGCCTGGGGCTGGCAGCACATAG
>NW_010425552.1:13688-14088 GCF_000710305.1 Buceros rhinoceros silvestris
CCAGACCGGGTCTGCTGGGACCCCCCCGACCCTGGGGCTGGCAGAACATGGGGCTGGCAGGATGCGGGGCTGGCAGGACGCAGGGCTGGCAGGGTCCCTGTGCGTGGGGCTGGGGGACACAAGTGCAGGGCAGCAGGGGCTGCTCCCTGAGCAGACAGTCCTGGTCCCTGGGACGTCCCTGCTCTTCATCACACCCTCTCGACATCTCTCCCAACCTCGGAAGGTCGAATACGTTGTAGTGTTCTCATGGAAAATATGAGTCTGGGATTCCCTGCCCGCGCAGGGAGGTTTCGTGGTGACTCAGGGGCTGGTAACCAGGGCAGCGGCACACAAACAGGCAGCTCTGGGCATGCTGGGGCGAGGGGATCCCGGCTGGAGTGGAGCCAGGCGAGGGGCAGCC
>NW_010425552.1:14236-14509 GCF_000710305.1 Buceros rhinoceros silvestris
AGTGGCAGCTGCGGGGACCGGGGGAGCGGGTGGTGGTTCCCGGCCCCTTTGCCGGGGTTGAGGAGAGACTCGGGGTGTGCAAGCACCCAGCCTTGGCTCTGCTCAGGGGTGGGGTGGAGCTCCAGAGACTGTTCGGGAAACTCTGCAGCATGGGGGAACGAGGCGAAGGTTTCTGTGATCCTGCTGCTGCCGTGTCCTGGTGTGGGTCAGAGGGGACCGTCCCTGGGGACAGTCCCCAGCTTTCCCAGTGCGGTGCTGCAGCCCAGGGGAGAG
>NW_010425552.1:14589-14962 GCF_000710305.1 Buceros rhinoceros silvestris
AGAGGCTGGGGCTCCGGGTGCAGTGTCTCTGCCGTGCCTTGGGTCGCGTGCCTTCTGTGGGTGGCAATGGGCACCCATGGGGCAGCTGTGACTGTTGGTCCTTTCCCTGCCTTCTCAGGAAAACTGCTCCTGGGAACGTCCCATCCCATCTCAGCCCCTGGCCCTGCCCCCACCAAGAGCCTCTGCGCCCAAACCATCAGCTGGTAAAACGCCTGTAGCAAGTTCCCAGGCTGGGGTCTGTGTGGAGGGGCGCCCAGGCCACCCCCACCCGCCACCGCGCTGGGGGCAGTGAGGATGCCCAGGGGACCAAAAGAGAAGGGGGTGGCAAAGGCTTTAGTGGCCAGGTGGCAGTAGCTTATAGGGAGGGGTGGCA
>NW_010425552.1:15173-15560 GCF_000710305.1 Buceros rhinoceros silvestris
CCGTCCCCGGCTGTGGCTGTGGCTCTGCCGCCGGCCTGGACTGCAGAACAGGCTGTTTGCTTTATTTGTGCATAAACTCGAGATGCAAAAAGGAGCAGAGAGGGGCAGGTAAGTGCCACAAGCAGAACTGGTGGTGCATGGGGCGCACAGCCCCTCTAGGCTTGGACTGGGCAGCACAGCTCTGGAGGAGCTGCAGAGCCCGGGGTGATCACGCCAGGGGTGCATTGTGGTGTCGGCTAAGCGGGAACAGGGCTGGAGGGATGGGGACACCCTGTCTCTGAACATGCTGAGCGTGACCCAGGCTCCACATCCTGCTGCCCGACAGGCTCTTCAGGACAGCTGGAGGTGCCCAGGCGTGGTGAGAGGGGGACTGGGGAAGCCAAGTCC
>NW_010425552.1:15691-17065 GCF_000710305.1 Buceros rhinoceros silvestris
TGAGAGGGTGCCGGGGGAAGCCACGTCCTCGCCCTGGCTGGGGGCCAGTCAGGGCTGGGGCCGGTCGCCAGCACTGAGTCAGGCCAGGAGTGGGGACTGGGGACGGCAGGCTGCTGACGTCATGCTCACCCCATTTTGTGGGAGGAAGCAGAGATCACTGAGCCATCGCCATGGTGACAGATGTTTTCCTGTGCCACCGGGGAAGTCATGCTCCCACGGGATGTGCTTTTTGGGCGGGTCCCTCTGCTTGCCCACCCCTCCCCTTGCACACACTCCCACGTCTTCCTCAGGGTTCCACACGGGCTGAGTGGGCAGCGTCGGGGTATTTTAGGGCTTTTTGCGCTATTTTGGGCAGTGGCTGGGGGGCACCGTGGACCAGGAGGGAGGGGCGGGTCCCTCTGCTTGCCCACCCCTCCCCTTGCACACACTCCCACGTCTTCCTCAGGGTTCCACACGGGCTGAGTGGGCAGCGTCGGGTTATTTTAGGGCTTTTTGAGCTATTTTGGGCAGTGGCTGTGAGACACTGTGGACAGGCAGGAAGGGCCAGGCTTTGGTTCCTGCTCAGAGCAACACTCGAGCTGGGGATGGGGGTGGCCAGGGCAGGGCAGGGTGGAGGAAAACCCTGGGATGTCCACAGAGCGCAGCCAAAGGACAGCCCAGAGCTGTCATGGTCAGGAGGGCTGGGAAGACACCCATGGCCGTGCAGCATGCAGAGAACTGGGGGGTGCTGGAGAGGCTGCCAGATCCCCTGGGAACACTGTCCCAGCAGCAAGAGCTGTGGGATCAGCTGATGTAGACCAGAGCACTGGGCGCTCCCCAGCTGGGTCCAGCAGCCATCCAGCCATCAAGGGACTGGGGTGCCGTGGAGAAAGCCCTTGCAGGGCTTCCCACAGCAGCTGCCCGCTCTCCCACCCTGCAAGCACCCACCTGGCTCCAGCACCCGCACCCCAGCACCCAGGACACCTACAGAGCTCCTTGAGAGATGCTCCCCAGCACAGCTCATCCTTAGTTTATCTCCTGTCTGCAGCCTCCTGCTGCCAAGCCCTCCGTGCCCGGTGTGGGGCTGCTGCGCTGCCTCCTCACAGAAGCCGTTTGCTGTTGCTCAACGGCCTCCACCCAAGAGCTTCCCCCCAGTGCTGGGATGGGGGCGGCCGCTTTGCTCAGCCGCTTGCTTCCCTGCTTGCCTCTTTCTGCTTCAGGAAACGAGCAGTTTTCAGGAAACGAGCAGTGTTCAGGAAACGAGCAGTGTTCACTTTCGCTCTTGCAGAAACCACCCTGGAGGAAGGGGAGGTGACATCGCCTCTGTCCCTCCTTGGCATGGCTCTGGCTCTTCCTCTCCTGACATCGGCTGGCCTCGCACCCACCCGGGGCAAG
>NW_010425552.1:17262-18252 GCF_000710305.1 Buceros rhinoceros silvestris
GCCCCTGGACGGTGGCAGGTACGCCCAGCCAGGCAGGCTGGGCCAGGCCTGCCCCAGCACGGGCTGGGCACAGCAGCCCCACAGAGCCTGGCTAAGGGTAAGGCCATTGCCCAGCGCAAGTCCATCTCAGGGCACACAGGGAGGGAAAAACAGAAGCAGAGGAATCTGCTTCAACAAATTTTCATATCTCTCTCTCTCATTTTCTTTGCAAATCCAGATGTTTTCATGGCCGAGAACCAAGTAATCCAAAAAAAGTTTGTCTTTTCAGCACAAAGTCAACACTTAAGAGCAAACAAGCCTGCTACGATGAAGACTGTGGAGCAAGAAATATCCCCCAGGGTCTGCAGGCAGCAAACCCAGTGCATGGGCTGTGAACGTGCCTCCGGGGTCCCGTTCCAGCGCCACAGAGCTGAAGGCTGGGGAAACCCACCACCCATGCCCCAAACAGCCTTTTCTCTGTGCGTCTGCATCTCTGCCTGTCCTGCTCCAGGCTTCCTGGTGGCACCTGGATGAGAGCAGCCACCCGAAGAAGCCCAGAGACGCCCACCTCCCCTCCCTCATGGAGGGCACGGTGTCAAGGGTCATCGCCTGAGGCTGGGAGCGTGGAGGGAGAGCAGCGACTTGCTGCTCAGCCTGGGGGCTTGTGCGCTGTTTGCTGAGCTGCTCTTCCAGGCAGGCTGACAAGTGGCTTTGTTCCCAAGAAACCCCAGTGGCATGAGCTCCACCAGCCAGGCACACAGGAGACGCGTGCCGGCTGGCACAGCCGTGGTGCGGGCGCAGATGGGGCTGCACAGCGTCCAGGCTGAGGAAGGGCAAAAGCAGCTGCCGGGCTGATGCTGCCAGGAGGGGGTACAGCAACCCGAGGTGACCAGGTGAGGAGCAGCACCCCTGGGGCTGCTGAGAGAGCCCAGGCACATCCCTCCCCAGGGGCTCTCCCTGCTCGGTGAGCGGGGCAGCCGTCCCTCGCTGGCCCCGGCACAAGCACGGGAG
>NW_010425552.1:18432-18678 GCF_000710305.1 Buceros rhinoceros silvestris
CGAGGGGCACGCTGGGCACCACACGGCCTCCATGGTGCCAACTGTGCCTGCGCACGCTCCTCCCGCTCTGCCCCGGCTCTGTAAACAAGTCCGGGGAACGAAGGCCTGAGTCATCTGCTAGCTCAAAAACACCCAAACATGGTAACGGCCGAGCGGCAGCTCCTCGGGCAAGGCTGGACCAGAGCGCGGCTGCAGCAGGGGGGCAGTGCCCGCATAAGCGGGGGCTTCGTAGCAACCCGCACTGGG
>NW_010425552.1:18866-19068 GCF_000710305.1 Buceros rhinoceros silvestris
CATCACGGCAGGGTCACACCGTGGCACAGCACGGGAGCCTTGGGGCACCCACACCACTGTGATGTACCCAGTGGGGCACGGACCGGGATGGCCTGATCCGGCCAGCGCTGCTGCACACGTACGGCCCTGGGCACGCGTCTTGCGTCAGCCCCTGCAATGAGAGTGGCAGCGCCAAAACACGTTCTCCCTCCACGAACACGAT
>NW_010425552.1:19220-21366 GCF_000710305.1 Buceros rhinoceros silvestris
ATGATGAATATCATCTCCACGGCAAACAGCTGCAGAGGCCAGCCTGAAATGAAAAATAAGCCCTATTCTGCATGACTTTCTTCAGCAGCAGCACCACCCTGCTGGGGCAGAAGCTTGTTGGGTGCCTCAGGGCATCTTGATCTGGAGATCTGGAGTTTAGAGGGTCAAAGCAAGGTAGGGGAGGGTGCAGAGGAGGATCCAGCTGTCTCCAGTTTCTAAACCCACAGGGCACAGCACATCTCAGCTTTAGCCCAGAGGTCCTTCCCGCCAGGGGTCATCTGTGGGGTTTTTGAGACCTGAAAATTGGGGGATTCCCAAAAGACACAGAGAGCAGAAGCAGAGTCCCGTTTCCAGGCTTATAGCCCCAGCTAAAGATAATCAGTCCTGATGCAAATATTAAGCTTCAAACAGGAAGAATGTGTTCTGGTTTTGATGTTGTGGGAGCTGGTCCCTCTTGGAAGCGGCTTGGGCTGGAAAGTACCTTCAGCTTCTTCCTTATCCCATCCGGGCACTGGTGCCTTGCTTGGTACGTGTGGGTACGTGTGTTCCCTGTTCCGGGCGATCTCTAACCCAGACATCTGGATGGGATGGGGGTGGGGCGCGTGTGTCAGGGTGCCTGGATGCTTTCGAGGGCTGGCTCCTACCCCATCGCCTAGGACCCTCCTCTGGAGGCGGCGCTGGAGATCTCCCTGTGCTGCCTTGCCAGGTCTCGGGCTCGCAGAGGGTGCAGAAGGCGCGAGGGCTGGTGAGCAGAGCGAGGCTGGTCAGAGGCAGCTCGCAGGCTCGTGGGAGGAGGAGGAGGAGGCTGAAGGCAAGCCTGCAGAGCTGGCTCAGCCAGTGCAGCAGATGACCCGTCAGTGATGGGATGCAGTGGGAGAGGCCGGGAGCTGGGGCACCAGCTCAGCCTCGAGGTTTGGTTTCTCTCCCCAGCTTCCCCACCAGCTGTCCAGCTCCCCTAGTCCCGCTGCTCTGCGGAGGTAGGAAGGGAACGGCGTTTCTGGCCCAGGGCCCACTTGCCTCTGCGATGGGAGCAGCAGGCGGGGAGCAGATGTGCTGGACTTACATAGAGCGCTGTGCCCAGCTCCTGGCACCCGCCTGTGCTGGGTGCCACAGGGATGGGCACGCAGGGTGGCTGGCCCATGCTGTGCGGGATCAGCCGGCTGAGGACCCCATCACCTTCCTACCCCCAGGTCCTGGCCCGTCTTGGCTGCTGGAGTCTGAGCTGAAGTGACCCCAGGGTGGTCAAGAGGAGCAGGGACGGTTCTTCCAGCCCTGGGCTGAAGCGGGTCACCCCAAGCCATGGGGCAGGGAGGCAGCCCAGGGACGGGCACGCTGACGGCCAGACCCAGGTGCTGGTCAGGCACCCACGCACTGCAGAGGCATTTTCTCTTCTTGCCTGAATCCCCGCCAGCCCTGGAAGATCGAAGCCAGCCCCGGGCCGGTGCCTGGATTAATTAGTGTTACAGCCTTCCTGTGGTGTAGCCGTGCTATTCTCAGCAGCCTGCGGCTGCCTAATCACGTCCAGCCAGTGTGCGGAGTCAGGCCCCGCTCAGCCCACCCTGCTCTGCTGGCAGTGCCCCTGGCTCTCCAGCCAGCAAAGCTTCTGTGCCAGGCGGGTAGAGGGAAGGGGAGCTGGCAGAGACAACTGGGAGGGACTGGGAGCTGCTGGGATTCAGGACCAGGGAAGTCAGGATGTGGCTGGGTAGAAACTGTCCAGCAGAGCTTGTCTTTCGATGGCCAGCACATTCTGTGCAGGACTGGGATGTACCAGGGGAGCGCTGGCACTGCTGGTGTTTCTGTGTTGGGGAAACAGAGGCGACGTGTCAGAGCTGCTAAAATGACGTGTCGCTTCTCTGTTTCCCCAACACAGAAATGCTGAGAGGTCACAGCCTCGGTGCTTTGGGTATCAGTGGGTTGCCCCAATCTAAGCCCCTGGGGCAGGGACTCCATGCGTGCTCGCATGCCCCCACACGTGTGTTCCTTCCCCCCACCATGACGCTGCAGCCCGGGGGCAGCAGGGAGGGCTCCCGGCAGAGCTGCTGCTGCAGCAATCAATCCCCTTAGTGTAATCCAGGCCCGGCTCAGAGCAGGGATTTGCTCCCTGGGTGAGAAGGACCTTCGTCGCCTCTGCGCAGCGACGTGGTGG
>NW_010425553.1:0-444 GCF_000710305.1 Buceros rhinoceros silvestris
AGGACTGCAACTCCTCTTCCTCTTAGCTGAAGGCTGGGAGTCTCGGTCCTCCACGGACTGGCTGTGGAGTTTACAGCGTTTCAGCAGGGATGTGCCTGGCTCCATCTGCGTTGGCAGGGCTGGCTGCTGGGCAGCCTTGGGTTCAGGAGCCTGCTCTGAGCTAGTGTCGGAGGGCCCTGGAGCTGCGTCATCTCCTGGGGCTTGGTCACGCTGTGGAGGACTGCAACTCCTCTTCCTCTTAGCTGAACGCTGGGAGTCTCGATCCTCCACGAACTGCCTGTAGAGGTCACGGTTGCGCAGCATGGTTCTGCCCCGCTCCCTCTTCCTTCGCTGGGCTGGCTCCCAAACAGCCCTGGGGGCAGGAGCCAACAGCGAGCTGCCCTTGGAGGGCCCTGGAGCTGCATCATCCCGGGGAGCCTGGTCATGGTTTAGAGGACCAGTTAT
>NW_010425553.1:943-1856 GCF_000710305.1 Buceros rhinoceros silvestris
GAGGTGTGTTATTTAGGAGGAGACAGAGAGGTTGTGTCAATGGGTGATTGGAAAGCCAGCTCATCTCTGGGCAGGACAGTGAACTTGAAACCAATCCAGGCAGAATACGTAAGATAACTTAGAAACTATAAACAGATGTGATAAGGAAGATGCGTCACAGTTAGCAGTTAGTTAGTAGTTAGCACTTGGAATTTGTAGTGTGTAGGGGCTGCAGCCGTCTGCTGCAGTTATATCTTAATAAAGGCTTGTGTACACAGAAAATTATTGTCGTAGTGTCCGCCCCGAATATTTACGACATATGATTTACCCCTACACACCCCTTACAGCCTCCGCGTCATAGAATCATGGAATCATGGAATGGTTTGGGTTGGAAGGGACCTTAAAGACCACCTAGTTCCATCTGCCCTGCCATGGACAGGGACACCGGCCACTAGACCAGGCTGCTCAAAGCTCCATCCAACCTGGCCTTCCAGGGAGGGGACGCCCACAACTTCTCTAGGCACCCTGGTCCAGTGCCTCGCCACCCTTGCAGTAGAGAACTTCTTCCTCAGAGCTGCTCTCAATGTGCCCTCTTTCCATTTAAAACTGTCACCCCTCGTCCTATTGCTACACCCCCTGGTAAAGAGTCCCTCCCCATCTTCCCTGTAGGCCCCCTGTAAGTCCTCCTCTCTGCTTTGGCCAGCTTGAGGGAGCAGACAGGCAGCAGGTTCCACCAGGGCAGCAGCCTAAGGCCCAGCAGGGAGAGGGAAGGACTGACAAGGGGTGTTTCAGACCTGACAGCGCCCAAGGACGCAGGTGGGGACTGTCTCCTGTGGCAGAAGGAGGCACTGGGGAGGATGAGAAGAGCAAAGCCAGCCAGGAAAAGGAAACATTTCAATCCCGGCTATTACCTGATGTAAAACAGGAGGTAGGC
>NW_010425554.1:0-259 GCF_000710305.1 Buceros rhinoceros silvestris
GCACCTGCATCCCGCACCACCAGGTGCCCCCCACCCCCGCCCCGGGCTCCCTCCCTGGTGGCCACCGAGGTGGTGCGAGGGGCGGGTGGGGAGCAGGGAGGGAGGGGAAGGGCGACATTGATCTGCCACCTACTCGCAGAGCGTGGAGCTGGGCACCACCTGGGCACCCCAAATCACCATCCTGCCTGCAGGATCCTGCGCCCGCGAATCCCGCTGGCATCCTTGGCCGAGCCCGCTGCGGCGGGGGATCGTGCGACCG
>NW_010425554.1:349-2305 GCF_000710305.1 Buceros rhinoceros silvestris
GCTCCGCCGCCCGCGACTCCCGCTGCCATCCTTGGCCGAGCCCGCTGCGGCGGGGCATGCTGCTACCGCCCTCAGTCGCAGTTAGTTGCTGCCTCTTTCAGCACAGAGCAATCCCCGGGGCACAGGAAGGCTGGGTAACACTGATCCCGTCCCAGATCCTTCCCCTCCTCTCCTTGCACACGTGGGTTTTTGGCCATGAGGTGCTCGAACGTGACTAGCCGAGCTGAGAGCACGCAGACTCTTCTTTAGCAAGGTGAGGGTTGAGAAACACCTGCGGCAAATCCGCAGACGAACGATGATGCTACAGCTTTGCTCCCACCCTGGCAGCTTTCGCCCCAGCGCACAGCTTTATGGCTGAGCTGTAAATCCATGGGAAACCATCTAGTGGAGACCCCAATCCTTGGGTGTGGTGTGAGCTGCGGCGTGTGTGGGGTGAGCTGTTACAGCCCCAGCCCTCCTCCTCCTCTTGGATGCAGCTCCCAGCAATGAGCTTTGCAGCTCCATCTCATGTGCACCTCGTGTTTAAATCTCGTCAGGGCTAAAGAAACGCTGAAGAGCTGAAGGCTCAGTCCCGAGGAGAGGGATGGGAGGCTGCGGGTTGACCCGGCCTCAGCGGTGTGCTGTGGGGTGGCTTGTCAAAACCCTGCTGGGAAAAATCTCCCCTCTTCAATCAGGGGGGAGCCTGTGGCTCCTGTTTGGGCTGTTCACTGTCCATGCGCTGATAAATCGCTCCTGGCTGAGGGCACTGCAGTCCTGGGGATCATACAGCAATTTGCAGTGAGTTTCGTGACCTTTCAGGGCAACAGCTCTGAGACAATCTCTGAAGCATTTCTGAGGGCAGGAGAGCTGCGGGCACCTCCCTCTCTGCCCGCCAGATTTATTTCCTAATACACTTTGACTCAACACATTCTTGACTCCCTGAATAACTGGGAACTTTCCTGGAGCTCTTCCAACAGGTACCCTCGGGTATGTTGCTTGCCTGCTGATGTTGCTTTCCTGCTTGAGCTTTCCTCCTTTTCCTGTCTTGTCCCTCCCCTCTGCCTGCCGGGAGGGTTCATTCCCACTTCTGCCTCCAGGCCTCCCCAGTCAAGCCAAGGAAAACGTCCTCTCTCCCTCCATAGTGACGTGTTCCCCTCGTGTCAAGTGTGAGCAAAGTGTCCTCCTCGTCGGAGACTGTCACTTTGGCCGCAAAACCCCCTGGGGTGGGAACCCCCTGCGCCACAGAGATGTGGAGGTCCAGGTCCACCTGCCTCTTCCCTATCTGCCTGTCCTCCTGGCCTCTGGGGCAGGGTTCAGCAAAAGAGGGCTAGCACGATAAAACGTTGTACTCATTTCTTGAACCGGTGCCAGCTCCGATACCAGCGCCGCAGCCTGGCTAAGCAGCCACAGATGTCTGAGGGCTCTGAGAGCCATTTCCCAGCAGAGGGGAAATGAATGGCGTGAAGTCTGGGTCAAGGTGGTCCAGCCCCAGCTGCTGTGGTGCTCAGAGACTGGGCTGAGCAACGGCCATCGTGCTCCTGCCACCACAAAGGTGAAGGGACCAAGAGGGGCCTGGGGGGAGCCCACTTGCCTCTTAGAGGTCTCCTCAGCACGAGGCACTTGCTTCCAAGGACATGTTTTTTCTGCAGAAGAGAGCGATGTTCTCCTGGGGGTTGGGACCATCCGTGGCCAGACCCCAGAACTGACACCCAAGCAGGTTAAACAAATTCTGAGCATTAGTTATTTTCTGTTTGCCAACGCGTGCCAGCCCACCAGTGAGGCTGACCGGGCTGTGTGAGCCCTTTTCCCCCCGCACAGCTGGCCCCTGCCCCAGGACTGGCTTGTAACTGGGAGAGGGAACAGTTGAAAAACTCCTCTGGTCCTTCACACAGCGTCTTCTTCAAGCAGTGCTCAGCAAAAACGTTGAGTGCGTCTTCCTGAGACCGAGTAAAATTGCATATGAAGCAACAGGGCTTC
>NW_010425554.1:2492-5507 GCF_000710305.1 Buceros rhinoceros silvestris
GCGAGTAAAATTGCATAGGAAGCAACAGGGCTTCGTGAGTAAAGAAGTGGAAAGAGAAACAAAATCATTTTCTTTAATGAATGGAAGGGAGGGAAGAAATTCCCCAATAATTATAAGTGTGTTTACAGTGACTCCCACTGTTTTATGACTGTGACCCTGGGTCAGATGTGGGGTTTTGTATAGATCCATCCATAAGTACATAATACACTTGTCATAGAGGAGATCAGCGCTGATGTATTTTTCTGGCAGCTTCAGAGCCATCATATTTTCAATGTTTTGTCCAGTCAATCACATCTCAAATGGTGGGGTTTCCATCACATCCCTCCACCGTCTCGCAGGAGCCCTTTGTTAGGACGGTTTCTCAGTGTTGGCAGCAACTCTCTGGGTAGAGAAAGATGAGCCTTGTGTGCAACTCGCCTAAAACGGACCCGTTTTATTTGTGTTAGCTGGCTGAAAATGGAACCCCTTGCAGTTTTCCCTGGCTCTTACCAGCCTGACTTGCGCGGGTCAAGGAGCACTTGGCTGAGCACGATGCTGGGCAGAGCTACCCCAGGCAGGCCTGAGCAGCCGTCCTCGCTGACGGGAGGCAATAAACCTCCACTTGCTCGCCAGCCCTGCTGCAAACCAGCCTAAGACGAGCAAGACACCTACATTACATCCAGCACCAGATGCGGCAACCTGAGAGCTGCCGGTGCGTCTCTGCCACGGCAGCAGACACCCAGTTAATGGCACCGTGAAGGTGGTGTCAAGCTCAGCCCCCGTCCCCGGAGCACGGAGGGGCAGGTGGCAGAGCTGTGAGAAGCGTGTAGCCCGGAGGTCTCGCTAATGGGCAGCGACTGGCTCGCTATTCGCTTTCCTTCCTTGCAGGAAATCCGCAGGGGGATGCCGGGGCTTGGAAGCGCAGCGGCTTGTAACGCGTCTTAGCTGGCGTGGCCGGGCGCGCTCGGGGTCGGGCTCTGCCCCGCGGTGTGCATGCTCGCCAGACCTGCTTCCCGCGGCTGAAGTGTCTGGGGGTCACCTACCTGCCCAGGCACCGACAGCAGTGCGGGACTGCCGGGAGGGGCGTGCTGTCCTTGGGCTGTACCGAGCCCCGGTGTCGTTGTGTCGGCAGGTTCAGGGAGGGTGCGTGTGACATGTGGCGAGAGGGGAGGACGTTTATGAGAGAGCAGAGGGAGACTCGGCAGAGTGGGCAGCAACAGGGACACTGGCCCTCCCCTACATCCCCTGTCAGCAGGAGTCCTCCTCCTTTTTTTTTTTTTGTTCTGAATTGGGTCAATTTTCAATACTTCGGCGTTTGACCGTGTGGCTTCGAGGAGCGCTCCACCGCTGGGTTTTGAAGAGCAGAGCGCTCATCCCTTCACGCACCTTTCCCCGAGACCCTGCACTTCATACAGCAACTGCCGCGGGTTGGGAAGCCTGCACGTCCTTCCTTCCTCCACCTCCCTCCCGGAGCCACCACGCGGGGCGAGGCAGGGCAGGGCTCCTCGGGGAGGTGATCGCCCGCTCTCAGCCCGCTGGCATTTCTCTCTCCGAAGGTTTTGACGAGGAGACATGGTAATGCTCCTGCTCACTCCAGACCCTGCTGTGGCTCACACGTATTTCCTCTCACCACGGCCCCAGCAGCTGCTTTTATTTGTTCCCTCTGTTTTTGGCTACTCAGTGGTGCCCGTCAGGGCTGTGTCTTGGGGTAGGGGGTCTTTCAGAGGTGATTCCCCACCCACGGATGCAGGCAGGTGCTGAGCAGGGCTTTGAAATCATCCCGTCCCTCACGACTGAAACAGCAGCAAGGCACGCTGGCACCTTTTCCACCCTGACCTGCACCCTTTGTGCTGAACGCTGTTTATCGAGCCTTATTCTGGAGTCCTCACCCTGCTGCTCCTGAGTCACCGACTCGCTCCTATCTGCGGTAAAGCCACACAATGGTGTTAGCAGGTATCACCGAGCCTGGGTAAATACGCCCTTGCTTGGCGTGGCTCTGGGCTGACCACGGCTGCCCGGTCTCTGGGGAGGTTGGAGCGTAAGCGGGGTAGGCTCCTATCTGCCGTCAATGTCCTGCTGGAGCTCGGGCAACGTGTATTAGCCTAAGATAGGTCCTCGTTGATCTGGGTGGCATGAACTGTACAGAGCAAATGTTTGTTCTGTGACTCATAATTTGGGAAAGAGCAAAGGGTAGGCTCAAAAAGAGCCCCCCCGCTACCCAGTTAGTTTCCCTCTCCTATTTTTTTTCATTTCTTTATTCTTATCTCAGTGGTTTCAAATTTATTAAGAGTCTCATAATATGGGGGGCGTGATTATTTGTGAATGCAAAGGAACTGCTGCTTTCAGTGCAAGAATAAACAAAGCAAGGGGGTTCTGCTTTCCATAGCCACAAAGACCTGCCAGGGCACTGAAGAGCCCCAGTCACCCGAAACGTCAGCGAGGGGAATGCCAGGCGTAGGCCGAGGTGCCTTTGGAAACACGCCCTCCGTTCCACTTCTCTTGGGGGCGGATGGGGGGTGGGCACTGAGCAGCAGACTCATGCTTTCTGCGTGGTGACGCTGCGTTTGACCCATTTTTGGAGCGGGATGAGAAGCTGGCCATGAGCTGCCAGGAGGTGGCCATGGAGCAGTGCAAAGGCAGGAGGTGCGGGCAGGGCAGGGAGGAAGGAAAGGACGCCCCCTCCTAATGGATTCCTTCAGATAAAAGAGCCCCAGCTACCTTTCTTCCCTGTAATGGCCCCTGAGGCTAATGTCTTAAGAGGAAACAAAAGGATTGCTTTACATCACACAAGTGGGGCAGGAGCTCAGTGGGGAAAGCAGCACTTGAGTGATGCAGCACTGCCAGGGCAGCAGGGCGGAGGCCAGGGGGAGGGGTGCAGCTGGCCCTGACTTGGGCTTTGCTGTGTGGCCTCTTGCTATTAAACCCTTTATTAACCCCTTCTCCGCTGCTCTGCTCTCCACGTGCTCTGGGAGGGCTCTTCTGTCCTGGGAGGTTCAAACAAGTGGGGCCATCAAGGCAGGGCATCAAGCAGGGCCG
>NW_010425554.1:5684-7045 GCF_000710305.1 Buceros rhinoceros silvestris
CAATACTGAAAAACCCAGAGGAATTCTGCAGTAACGCCTAAAAAACGGAGGCAAGCAGTAGACATGAGGGAGCTTGACCAGCCGAACTCGCGGGGTGGCAGGAAAGACGCTTCCTACGGAAGAGGGGTGTTGGGCCAGCGCGAAAACAACCCCGGGAGCGTGCAGCATCCAGCGGCTCCAGCTGTGCCGCTGGTCCTTTGTCTGCTCTCTCCTCTGGCAGCGTTCCGAGGGGTGGGCAGAGCAGGTGTGACAGCCACCCAGGGAGCCCCAGCAGCCACCAGCCGAACTCGCGGGGTGGCAGGAAAGACGCTTCCTACGGAAGAGGGGTGTTGGGCCAGCGCGAAAACAACCCCGGGAGCGTGCAGCATCCAGCGGCTCCAGCTGTGCCGCTGGTCCTTTGTCTGCTCTCTCCTCTGGCAGCGTTCCGAGGGGTGGGCAGAGCAGGTGTGACAGCCACCCAGGGAGCCCCAGCAGCCACCAAACCAGGCGGCCAGGCAGCAGCTGGATGCAGCGGGTCGGCTCCTCCAAGGAGCTCTGTCACCAGAGACACCGCGTCCCTGTGACTTTGTGTGGCTGTTGACTTTATAAACCACCCGCTCTGGCTGCAGAGATTTTCCACGCCCCGTCCCTGTGCAGCACCTTCCTTCTGCGTGTCTGCTTGTGGCAGGGGGTCGCGGAGGAGGGATTGCTGTAGGGAGAATAAACTGGCCAACAAAGTAAAAGAGACACCTTTGATTAGCAGCTAATAGAAGAAAATCGACTCTTCTGGACCATCATCCTCCTTGCCACATTGGATCAGAATAATGCTCTGTCAGTGCCCTGGTTTTGACCCTGCCCGACGCCGCTTTCTTCACAGGAGGATACAGGGAGGTGGGTTGATCAGCACCTCCAGGAGCATCCTTCTGGAGCACCCCCATCAGCATCCTCCTGGAACACCCCCAGCAGCATCCTTCTGGAACACCCCCATCAGCATCCTCCTGGAGCACCCCCAGCAGCATCCTTCTGGAACACCCCTGGAATCCTCGCTTTGTCACAGCCCTGAAGCACCACCTCCCTCTGCCTGTCCCACGTCATAGACGTGAGTCTTCTGCCTTTGAATGTCACACGTTTAGAGAAGAGCAGGTGATGCTTGAAACTTCTCCTGGTATGGTTCCCACTGACAATAAACGTTTTGCTTGGTTGGATATGAAACAGCTGAAAAAAAGGCTCTGGGGGGGTCTGCTAAAACCTGCAGCCTTGTCAGGCAGGTCTGTCCCCTCTGTGATGTTACGGAGGGTGCAACTCTCCTTCAGGGCTAAGAGCTGCTCTCAGAAAAGCTTGTTGGAGGAGGACCTCACCCTGCCCTTGAAACCTATATGCAG
>NW_010425555.1:0-476 GCF_000710305.1 Buceros rhinoceros silvestris
AGGTTGCAGGGGTACTGTCATCTCCCTCCTCACGCCTCCACCCCCCTAGTCCCCGGCGAAAGCGCGGAGTCCGGGAAACCTCCGCGTGGTCGCCCGGAATTGTATTTCGGATTAGGAGCATCAGAGCCGGCCTTGCTTTCTACTTTGGGACGTAAAAAGAAATAAAATGAGATAAAGAAAGCCCTCGACAGATGTTTTCGAAATTGCTGTTCGCAGACCTGGATTATCTCTTTCCGCTCTAACAAAGGGGGGTTGATTTTACGGCTACCTTTTTATTCGTAATAATATCGCCAGGCTCTTTCCCCACCGAACGAGCAGACGTCTCAAATCTTCCAGCATCTCGCTCAGGGAAGGAGTACCTATATTGAAACTCGAAGTAGATGGCAATTAAAATACGCAAGTGAACATTACTTAACCCCTTCCCATAAATAGAAGGAAACGCCTGGGGCAGCCTGCGCTGCCCGCAGACGAGGTTA
>NW_010425556.1:0-245 GCF_000710305.1 Buceros rhinoceros silvestris
GGTCATGGCTGAGCGGGGCCCCGTGCCGTATGGCAGCAGGTTCATGCGGAGGCACCACAACTGCCCCACATCCCTCCCGTCATGACGAGTCCCCAGGGAGCTCCTGGCACATCCTACCTGAAGAAGATGTAGAAGGCAATGGTGAAGATGGGGAAAGCCACGGCTACCCCGCAGGCAGCAGTGGCAACAGCCGCCAAAGCTTGTGCCGTGGACCCATGCAGAGCGGGGGTCTGACCGACATGCAC
>NW_010425557.1:0-615 GCF_000710305.1 Buceros rhinoceros silvestris
CACCCCACTGGCAGCGAGCAGAGGGTCGAGCCTGCCCCTTCTGCTACCATCCGGGGTGTCTGGGTCACCACAGACCTCTGAGATGCTCCCAAGACCACACTCTAATGTCACTTTGCAGCTTGAGGGCTGGCCTGGCCCTAGCTGCCAGCACTGTCGTGTCCTGGCTCTGTCAGCCACAGCGATTCCAGGTCAAACTGCCCCACGGGCAGCACGGTCTCAGGGAATCGTTACGTTTTTTAGGTCGTTAAGTCCTTTGCTCTTTAATTCTTTGCCTCCTGAACACCCCCAAGGTACGTTATAATCACCCCAAAATGCAGCCGCTGAGTGTTTGGTGTCCCCGGGGTGGAGGCAGAGCAGAGTCGCATTAAATCGCAACAACCAAAAGCTGCTGTAACAGATGAGCTCAAACCTACCTGACAGGAGGGAGCAGAGGTGCTGCCTGGCTCTCTGCGAAGGGCCGTGTTTAGTGCTAATCTGATTTGTAATCTAATCAATATGTTTACTGAAGGAGAGAACATCACCAGGTATTTCTCTAAGACACTTAGGGGCTGTGATACTGTTCACAGCTGCCGTGTAAATGCGTCATTGGCTGCATTTGCTAATAGGGAGAACCCG
>NW_010425557.1:731-1477 GCF_000710305.1 Buceros rhinoceros silvestris
ATCGGAGCTGACAGATGGGCTTATCTGGGGAGCAGGGGAGACCCCATCTATGTAGGTTGTCGGGGATGGGCTACCCCATCTGAGCCCCTCCTTGGCTCCCCATCTCCAAGGAAGTGTCCTGCTCCATTCCCATGCTCATGGGCTGGTGGTCACATCCAGTCTGCTGTGGCTGACGCTGATGCCTGCCTTCGGCCAAGCCTATGTCTCCTGTCCTGTGAGGCTGGAGAGATTCATTTCATGAAGGTGATGTCAAAAGAGTTTATTTTTCCAGAAGAATGCAACACGTAGTTATAAAACCCCAACCAGCGCTTTCCATCACAGACAGGCAAGTGACGGTGTCTTGCCTTCAGCTTATCCTCTGCTTTTGCTGCTTGCTTTGCTTCACACTGACGCTTGACTTGGGTCAACACCAAAGACCATGAACTGGAGCATCACACTGTCCCCATCAGGGTCGCCCCATGGTGAGTAGAACTAGATGGGGGTATGTGGGCACACGGCTGGGGGGAGCAAGGCAGGGGGAGGGTGGGCAGGAGCTGTGGGCTCAGCAGAAGCACTGCAGGTGTGGGGGCTCTTGCTGGTCAGGGTTTGAAGACTCTGTCCCAGCCCCAGTACCCGCAAGTTATGGTCTGGGAGGGTTGCTGGCCACCTCCATACCACCCAGTTCTCATCCATTGGATGCTCTTCGTAAGGGACTGTTGCTGAAATAACCAGGGTTTTCTGAAAATGGCTTTTTTTTTTTTTTTTAG
>NW_010425557.1:1612-3713 GCF_000710305.1 Buceros rhinoceros silvestris
CTATTGCTTCTAGGGTCTCGGAGTGGGTTATGACGTGCTTGGGCCATCAGAGCTGCGCAGGCTGTGCCAGCCCTGTCAGCTCAGGGACATGCAGCTGTGGGGACGAGCATGGGGATGAAGACAGAGCTGTTGGGAGGTGCATTTTCAGAGCCATGTTCCCTGAGCAGCCCCAGCTGAGGCAGGAGTCACAAGTGTGAAAAATCAGGCTTCTAGGGTCTCGGAGTGGGTTATGACGTGCTTGGGCCATCAGAGCTGCGCAGGCTGTGCCAGCCCTGTCAGCTCAGGGACATGCAGCTGTGGGGACGAGCATGGGGATGAAGACAGAGCTGTTGGGAGGTGCATTTTCAGAGCCATGTTCCCTGAGCAGCCCCAGCTGAGGCAGGAGTCACAAGTGTGAAAAATCAGGCTTCCTTTTTCTTTGCATTCCGGAAAGTTTGGGGGTTTTAGTAGAAACTTACAGGGCAACACGTAACATCCATTACAAACAATTAGGCTCTAATGCGCCCAGTGGAAGAGTTTCCCACTCACCCCAGGCAGTTAGAAGGTGCCTTTTATCCTGAAACATGGGGGTTATACGTATGAAAGTATATAATGTTTCCCTTATGAAATTTTTATCCTGCCTAATGTATCCCAAAGCTCTTTAAAACCTGAAAATACCAACTCCAGAGGTTTGGCTGTGGTTGCAGGGGAAAGGGATGGGTGCTCAGTCCAACACAACCCCTGTGGGCCAACAGTGAGGGGGACATTGTGTCCTGCCAGGGCAGAAACATCATCCAAGAGAGGTGGGATGGGACCATCCCCACGGCTCTTGGCCAGATGTGCAGCGCTCCTGGAGACCCTCTTGGGGTCCAGAGCCCACAGTGTCGCACAGGCATGTACCTACCCGAAGCTGGCAGGAAAATAAAAACACCACAAAAAATAAATGCTGTCTGTTTAATTATTTAAATTAAGACTTATTTGAAAGCTGTGTTTGTAGCAAACACCCCCCCTCCCCTTTATTTTTTAATGAGCTCCAGTGCATTGAAAGGGGGGAAAAAATCCAATAATTCCCCCTTGCAGTTTCTTAACATGTTTAATTAAACAGGTAGGAAAATCCCATCCATCCACCGTTCCAGAACAGGCAGCATCAGCAGTCCTTCCCTAGCACCATATCCCTCCCTGTGGGAAACGACCCTGGGGATTTCCAGTGGGGCTGGGGATCCTTGCTACGGCCCCGGAGGGGTTTGGGGTGCAGAGCAGGGGGCTCAAAGAGCGTCTCTCCAGGGAAACCGAGGGTCAGCGCCAGCCCTGCTCATGCTAAGGCTTTCCTGCATGCCTCGTGCTGATGCTGCAGAGGAGCAGGCTCATCCCTTCCCTAGACCAAAGGAAAAAACCACCGAGGGGAACGCATGGCATTTCTACCCTCTTTTTGTCATTTTAATTGAATTGTGACATATTGCCTTACTTTGCGAAAAAACGGCTAATTAGCAGCAGAAACGGGGAGGTCTCATCTCACTGACGTTACTGTGGTGATGGTGGGGTTGAGCTGGGCAGTCAAATAAAATAAACCATCTCGGGGAATAATGAAATAGTTGGAGTTTGCTGTGCGTGTGGAGAGGAGGAGGTCAAGCTTGCGAGCTAGAGCCAGGGCCATTTGCAAGCTAATTGGGGCCAGTTATTTATGTGAGCAGAGAGGTGGGCAGATGGGTTTGGGTTTGAAAACTGTCACCCTGTTCCTGCTGCAGCCCCGCTGGACCAGGAAAAAGCAGCTGATGGGTGGAGGGCAGGGAATGGGAGATCAGGGTCTGTCCCTTGGTCCCCAAAGAGCCTGGAGCTGCTGTGTTGGCGGTGGTTGGTGGTTGGTTGTTTCCCATCCCAGCTGGACAGGTGTGGCCGCAGCTTGCATGTTCTTCCATCGCCTGTCCCTGCCCTGGGAAAGGTGGGGATGGGACCCCGCTGCTGCGAGGGCAGGACTCTGGGGACTGGCAGCAGCATCGGTGGCACTCCAGTGACTGTGGAGGGGGAGAGATGGGGCTGGCAGTCGCAGCTCAAAGCCCGGGACCTCCAGGGCATCAACACACTCTCCCTGCGCCGCCACTGCAGCTGCAGGGGCTTTGCTGGT
>NW_010425557.1:3791-4144 GCF_000710305.1 Buceros rhinoceros silvestris
CTCAAAGCCCGGGACCTCCAGGGCATCAACACACTCCCCCTGCGCAGCCACTGCAGCTGCAGGGGCTTGGCTGTGGCTTTGCTACCTGTGCAGCTGGAGAAAACCAATTCAGGCAGGTGGGAAGGACTGGGTGAACCATTCAAAACATCTGCAAAATGGCATTTGCCAAGGTCCTGGGCAGGCTGTGAGGGTGGCGGGGGTGCAGGCACCGGGGCTGCGGGGCTGTGCACACGCTGGGGCATCACCTGTGTGTCCAGGGGGTATGGCTCAGGGTGAATGCGCAGGCTGCTGCGCTGCATGCTGCTGGCGCAGGGCACCTCAGCGGGCTCGCTGTGGGTATATTCGAGGTAGGT
>NW_010425557.1:4250-8988 GCF_000710305.1 Buceros rhinoceros silvestris
GGTAGGTTTTTTTTTGGAAGTGGCATATTTTTATTTGAATAACATAAAGAGAAATTAAAAATAGACCCCACTCATCATAGATGACAGGGTAATTACAAAATCTGGTGTTTCAGGAGAGAAACGCCAACACAACAGGCCGCAGGCAATTGGAAAAGCTGATGGTAAAGAAGGGTGGGCGGCTGCGCTGGGGCTGGTGCCCGGCTCCAACCCGGCTGTGAAGCTGCTTCCTCCTGCCAGGGAACAGGGATAGGGGAGCGAAGCGGGCGATGGTGTGTCTGGCATGGGGAGGTGTGAGTCCAGGTGGGTTTGGCTGTGCAGGACGGGTGTGCGGGACACAGCTGTGGCTGTGCCTTTGACCTGCTTAATGTCACCAGGGCTTGGGGGTTAGCTGACCTGAGCAGAAAGGGAGCAGAGGAGGGTCACGAGTGGTGGTGGATTTTCCACCAAAGCGCGTTGTATGGATGCTCTGGAGCTGACGCCTCGATCAGGGCATTCCTTGCTTGCTGGCAGGTCTCTGGAGAAGCCAGGTAGATATCTGGGCAGCTCGTCCCCCTGAGAACCCTGCTGCTGCTGCTGCTCTAGCCATCAGGAACGAGCTTGGGGATGCTGGTCCCTTAATTTAAGAGACGCTGGAGGGGAAAACACAGGAGAGATGCGATGTTTCAGGGATGTCTTTCCAGAGGCTCTGCTGGAGACAGGTAGCTCATTCCTCCAGGCAGGCTCAGACTAGCTCTTTCCTCCTTGTCCCTCCTCGTCTGTGCCAGTGCGCTGGGGCTGCACAACTCCGAGTGAGCCGGGAGCAGTCGCTGGAATCCCATGAAAAGCAGCAGCACGGAGCTTGTCTTCCTGCTGCCTGCAAGTAGGGAGCAGTGTCCCCACGCTAGTTCCTCTGCAAACCTTCAGCTGGTGTGTGGTGAGGCTTCCACAGACAGAAACATTGTCCCCGGATGCCCTGGACACTGTCCCTTCGTCCCTGCCCTTACAGCAGGGATGCTCTGCTGCTCCCGCACCCGCCGAGGGGAGCAATCGGTCCAGGTGGGGTGAATCCTGAGCCCTGCTGCCGTCTCCCGTGCAAGGAGAGGGCTTTGCTCTAATTCTGTTATTATCAGATAGATTGAGTCACACCAAGATAAATACTGCAGATTTTACAGTCTGTGTATGCCTTAAAAACCTGTATTTGGGTGTCACCATGCTATGAGAAATGTTGTGGAAAAAGAAATAGAGAAAATATAATAGATACTTTAGCTCTGCAGCCCTAATAGCTTTACAGCACATCCTAATTATTATATATCTATCACATCAGTGTACTGCAGCACTCGTGTGGTATTTTTATTTAGCTCCATCTGGTGTATGATAACATGCTTCTGATACCAAACCGAGCATGAGTTGGGAAGAAATTCAATAGAGTTCTGCAGAGATTTCCTTAAAAGACATCCTCAAAGCAAGCACATGGCGTGTGAAAACAATACCAAGAAAGCACTTCTGGGTGAGATGGGGGGACGGGAGTGCTGGAAGGTGCGCACGCAGGGTCTCGGGGTCTTGCCTGCAGCCTATTAAATTGGGTGTCCACCTCATATCTGCTGATCTCCCAGTGCTTAGTGTGTGCCCTGGGGGTACAGCGGTGCGGGTTGAGCTCAGGTTTTCTCTAGCTTTGCAAGAGACACAGGAGTGGAAGGGGCATGAAAGGGACACTGGTGACTGAGAAACAAGATGGGAATGGGCCAGCCAAACACCCCGTGACCATGGGAAAGGCATAAATGTCGAACAGCAAGAGTAAGACAGCTCTCTGTTAGCTCCCTTGCCGAAAATTTTCGGACTTCCTCAGCTGTGTGGAGGAGAAAATGGCTTTACTTACACAGGAAATCCAGCAAAATAACTTCCCTGCCTGTTTCCCCCTGCCCCACCAATGCACACAGCCCTGAGCTGGCAAGTGGGGGGCCACGGCGTGCGGGTGCTGACAGCCATCCCAGAGCCATGAAGTGCCAATGGAACAAAACTGGAGAGCGTAGCAGGATGCCGTTTCCCCCCTGCCCCACCAATGCACACAGCCGTGACCTGGCAAGTGGGGGGCCACAGCGTGCGGGTGCTGCCAGCCATCCCGGAGCCATGAAGTGCCAATGGAACAAAACTGGAGAGCGTTGCAGGATGCGTGTTAAGAGGGAGGAAGGGGCTCTAAGGGAGGAAATCCCCTCCCGAGCTGTGCAGGGTGATGATGCACATGCCTTGCTGCAAGCGTCCTTTGCTGGGCAAGCTGCCGGCAGAGCCCTGGGGATGCCCCAGCGCTGAAACCCTCCTTTCTCCTGCTTTTGCAGAGATTCACCTTCATTCTCACAGCCGTGCCCTAGAAAATGCAACTGTAGTGAGCGACTCCAGTAACGAACTACTGGCTCTGCAGAGAATCAGCTTATAGGCAGGCTGGCAATGAGCGAGTATTAAATACCCGGTGCCATCCAGCCCCGGGGGCCCTCTGGGCGGGTTGGCACCTTGCATTGACCCTCCAGGCTCTGAGACAGCTCGAATAAAAGCACTGAGAAAACAGAGGCTGCATTTCTACCGGCAAGGAACCGCGTGAGGTTTCCAGAGATTGCTCGTAACCCAAGGTGTGGTATGTACAGGTGGCTGAGCTGAGACCTCCCCATTTGGGCACCTGTGAGCTCAAGTGGGATCGTCCAAAGAAATCTCGCTCTGCCTCTGTAGCAGGGCTCTGAGACAGCTCGAATAAAAGCACTGAGAAAACAGAGGCTGCATTTCTACCGGCAAGGAACCGCGTGAGGTTTCCAGAGATTGCTCGTAACCCAAGGTGTGGTATGTACAGGTGGCTGAGCTGAGACCTCCCCATTTGGGCACCTGTGAGCTCAAGTGGGATCGTCCAAAGAAATCTCGCTCTGCCTCTGTAGCAGGACACCGACGGCTGCACAGGGCCAAGCTTTGAGGTGAGGGAGGACAGTTGTATCACAAGCTGCTATACAAACCTGACCCGAGGCTCCACGCGCTGGTCCTGCACTGACCGCAGAGGTGTTTGACCAACCCGTACCACGGCAGGTGAGGGGCTGTGCTGTATTCACTGCTGGACTACTTTTAATTCTGTGTTTTCCTCCAAACAAAGCGTTGCCAACTTGGTGCGTAGAGATCAATGCATTTTATTAATCACCTCCAGGCAGGCACCCTTTCCTATTAATGTTTTCCCCACTTTGCAGTCTAATTAAGGTCATCCAACCAGCAGAATGCTGCTGTGTTTGTTTTACACTACTACGCCTAATTTTTTTAAACCTTGCGTGGCTCAGTCTGTGGCAGACCAGCATGTCCCTGCTGGGGGCTGGGGGCTCAGTGTGGGCTCCCTCCTCCTCCAGGGCAGGAGCCAGCACTCGTGGGGACATCGCACATGGTCCCTTGTGATGCTTTGCTTTGCTTTAAGATTTGGGAGCGTGGAAAAACCCCTGGAAGCTGCCTGGTGTTGACCCAGTGTTTTAGCACGAGCTCTAGCAGGGCACCTTGCCCTGGGGTGACCTCTGAGCAGTGGGAGAGTCCCATCTGAGCCCAGAAAAGCCTGAACCGTGGTGCACCTCCTGCAGTTCTCTTTGATGTCTTCACGCGCTCAGCACCGGTGTCACTGAGCTTGCCTCGATGTCATGTATGTATTTCAAATACCCTTCAAATCCTTTGAAGGGCATGGCTCCCCCTAAACAGATTGTGGACCTCCACCTACCTCTCTGCTACGTTTAAATCAAACTCCTCTGAATATATTACACTGCAGAGCCATATGTTCACTGCCACTTCCCCCGGCGTGTCACGTATTGCATTGGCTATAGGCTTCCTGAGGCACGCAGACACTGCCAAGAAAGGGGGTAGAGGATGAGCCCTCCTCCTGCTGTGGCAGGGAACACATTTTCAGCTGGCTGAGCAGGAGGTGGGGTGCGAGTGGGCTCGACGGGCCACTGCTAAATGCTACACAGGGGCAGGTCCCTTAAATTTCGCTCTCTGCAGAGCCAGTTTGGTGAATGCTGCCAGGGTGACCCTTCAGCTGGTGCTGGAGGTCATCCCTCTTGTAGGAAACCTCTGCAGCTTTCTGCTCTCTTGTCACTGGGAGCTTTATGGATGCCCTGCAGAGGTGGTTTTTCCACCCCACTGAGGTGAGTGGGTGCCTCTGCCCAGCCCTCTGCTCCTGGCACGTTTGCAAGTACGCCCCAGTTTATTGGGTTTTTGAGTCCTGTTGTGCCCGTCCCAGCTCATGCCCAATGTCCTTGATATCGCCCAGTCCCACTTGGTACTTTTCATGGTTTTCAGTTTGCGCTTCTGGCTGGATAAAGACATTGGAGCGTGTTGGGCAAAGGGCATCAAGGTCATTAATAAGTTTTTGTTGCTGTGGGGGTAAAAACGTGTTCCCTTCCATATGAGGAGAATGGGATCTGCTAAAGATCTGCCATGGTTCATCTTCATTAACATTAGCAGTCTCTCAATAGGGTCGGCAGGTCCCTGTCCCCATGGTGGGGATCATGTTTCTTACTCTGCTGGCGTGCCCACCTCAGGAGAATTCCCTCCCCAGCTCTATTTCTCCCAGTTTGTTTTTTTACTCCCTTCGGCTGTAGCAACCCCTGAGAGGGGCTGCCAGCCCCGCGGTGACACAACCACCACCTTCAGGAGTGCTCGGTGTGCACGGAGGTGCTGGACCCCAGCGCTCAGCCGTGGGGGTGCCTGGCCCCGTGCCCAGCAGCAGCTCCAGCACCGGCAGGGCCCTGCC
>NW_010425557.1:9131-18250 GCF_000710305.1 Buceros rhinoceros silvestris
CTGAACGGGCACCGTCGACTGCAATTACGGCTCTGAAATGTACTTTCCTGTGAATACGTTCCAGTACCGGCTAATATATGCTCTGATATTGGCACTGTTTTCGCTAATATTCCTGCCAGCGAATTCTCTGCTCTGCTTGAATATTCATGGGAAGCGAATGTGAAGAGAGGCACAAGCCTAAATGAGGTGAGTTCATTTAAAAACTCAGGCTCGAAATTCAGCGGCTATTTCTCGCAGCACTCACCCAAGCGTTAGCTCCCGCACTCTATTAATTTGAGTCTGTGTTTTGGACTTCAGAGCAAATTCTCTGCATCTGCAAACTCTTCCCCTCTCAAGATCAGTCGCTTTGTATAAAACCAGCAACTCTCCACGCTGAACTTTGCAGACAAAGGATTTGTTTTCCCCGACTCTTATTTAAATGATTCTGCCTTCACCTCCTCCTGCACGGTTCAGAGCGCGGGGTGGCTCTGCACTGGGAGCGAAATGAGTCTTGCTTAGGCAAACCCTCATCTGAACTTGTCAAAGGAATTCGTTGTGTTTGTAATTAAATGCCTATCACACCTTCTTTAACCTTACTTACATGGAGTCAAAGCGCTAGAAAAGCCTGTAAGAGGCAGGAAAGGCTCATTTGCACCTCGAAATGCCCGTGTTTCCGGAGATCAGTGCTGTCTGTACAGAACAAAACTATGAGCAACTTTCGAGTGCTTTTTTTATGCAGCATCTCTTTTACATATTGGATTTATGTCTGATTATGTAGTGACTGAGGTGCGAGATAATAGGACAGCAGCCGCTACACGCGGTGGCTCCAGCACGGCTCGGCGGTGCTTTCTTGCGCTAACTCTCCTAAAGAGAATCACGCCCCACCGGATGGCGGACAAGGAATGCTACCGTTACAACGCCCAGCGTAGGAAGTTCCGACTGTATCAGAATTAGGGTAATTAGTGTTTGCATTAGGCTGTTTCTCAGTCTTATGACTAATTCCAGGTGCAGGAGTGGTGGAGGAGGCAGGAGGGACTGGTGCTCTCCTCATCTTCCTCCTGGGAGGTGTCACCAAGACAGGATGAACGCCCAGGCTTGTCCTTGCTGTCTGGCTCTGTGGTGGCTCCGAACCACACTGTGTCCAGGAGTCCGCGCTGAGCTGGGCGTCGAGCAAGCCCCAGCTTTGCCCAGTTGCTGCTCTGCCCACGGTGCTGTCGAGGTCAGCTGGAAGCTGGTAACTCAGTAAGCATCCGTGAGCCACTCGTGAAGAGCCATGAAATTTCTGATTAGCTTGGAAAAAGTGTAGATAAGTGTGTAATTCTCAGTCCAAACTGAATCAAGTGTCCAAGCACACACTTCCCTCATGGCTGTTACAGCCACTGCCACCATCTCCCCTCCGCATCGTTTGGCCTGGGACGTTTTTCTTTTTCACTGGTGACAGACATTGTCCTTGTAGCTTAAACTTTGCTAGTGGATCGAAGGAAGGGAGTGTCTTCCTCATCTGATGGAAAGAAAGGCTTTGCTGCTGCGAAGATCTACTGCATAAGCCTTTTTGGGGTTAGGGGGTTAAGCCCATGCTGGGCTGGCTGTGGCAGACCACCCTCAGTCTGATGCAGCAGAGAAAAGCAGGAAGCTCAGTTTGAGGTACAGCATCACATTAACTCAAGGAGAGGAGTCCTGGACCTGGCTCCTTGGGAAGCTCTGCCAAAGGGTTTGCATTAGAAACATGTTGGCACTGCTGAACGTGGAAAACTGAGGGAATATTAATGGTTCATTTACTAAAAATCCTGAAGTCCATTTACCATGCCACTGAGACCTCAAATAAATGAGAGACCAGGAGAAAAACTGGTGCTGTTGCATATGCAACATCGAAATGGTGCAGCCAGCCCACTCCGGGCGAGGGACATCCCATGCTGATGGGCGCCCACGAGGAGGGCCAGACCCCAGCTCTGCTGTGCCACTAACGGCTCCCAGCAAAGCCCCCAGAGATGCTAAGCACAACACAAATTGGAAAACCTCCTACAAAAATAAATAAATGATGTATCAGACTTTGGCTTACCCCACTGGAGCAGCTTTTTGGGTGCCTGGAGGTGGCATTTATAGAGGTAGGTACCCACCGAAACTGTCCTTGCTCTCTTTGCTCAGCAGAAGGTAATCCCGTCCTTCCCAGCTGGAGTGAGCGCCCTTTCCCAAGGCTTTCTGTCGTTTACCACCTTTCAATAGTTAGCAAACAAAACCCAATACAGACACTTTTTAATTTAGTTCTATCCCAGAATGAAACTGTGGGAAACATCCGGATCACAGGGATGGCCGGGAAGCCTGTTCCACCCCAGCTCGATTGCTTCCCCAGGAGCGCTGGGCTCCTCTGAAGAATTACCGATCAATTATTTTCCTGTCTATGCAGCAATTGCTCCTGATTGGTGTCTCCTTTGTGTGGCTTCTGGTTTCGAGCATGGCTAGTGGAGGTTTGTGCTCGGCTTGGAAGGATGTAGGCTTTGCATGATCAGGGACAGTGCCAGCAAGCTGCAAGGTCATGAAGCGGTGCCCTTATTTCTGATTTCCAGTGTGAACCTCTCCCAGCTGTGGCTCCTGCCATGTGCTGCTGCGGAGGAATCCGAAACTGGGTGGGGATGCATCAGGATGGGTGATGGTTCAGCTGCGAAACCGTAGTGGAGGTGTTGAAGCAGACTTTGGGGGAAGCAGGCACTGCACTGGGGCTGCACTGGTTGTGGTAAAGCATGTTGGGACGGTGCTTCGAAATCTGCATGAGAGAACCTACGGTTCACCGGGTCAGTTCAGCCCCTTGCTGTACTCAGCAATCCCACCATCACATCACCCAGATCCACCAGCTCTTCCCCAAGGATGTGTTAGCAAATGCTGGGGCGGGTCGGAGGGTCGGGCAGGCACTGAAATGCTGATGTTTACAGCAACCCTTTGCTCCAGCACGAACATTGCCTGTGTGGTGGGACAGTGTGGTGGCATCAGTGTCTTCTGCACTTATAGCAGAGGCCTGACTACGCTTCGGCATTTGTGTAACAGCAGAAGAAATCCAAATCCTCCAAGAATGTGCCTTAAGTCCAAGGAAATTCAGCTTGGGCCAGGTAGAAGCAAGTGTCAGGTCACCCTGTCCTGAGGCGGCCTTGTGAGAATAAGAGCCTTGGTGGGACAGCCTTGCAGGACAGCCTGGTGAGATGGCCAGCAGCAATGGCCATGGGTTGTGATCGGGACAGGGCTCCTGATGGGTGCCTTGGTGGCCTCCAAGAGCCAACAAAGTGCAGTCGGACAGTAACTTTGGAGGCAAAGCCCTGTGGTGGAGGTAGAGGCTCCTCAGCTCAGGGCTGAGCTTACTGCTGGAGGAGAACTTGCCTTCATTACCAACCTGCTTCCTCCAGCCATGGGCCTCATCCAGTGGGATGGATTTGAACATGCTGCTCTGGTCAGTGATGCCAGTGGTGGGACAGTGAGAGGCTGGGAAGGGCTGGAAGAAGGTGGCTTTCCCTGTGTGCTAGAGGGAAGTACCTCTCCAGCCGTCGCACACCCTGATTTTCTTGTGTAATTCTGTGGAAATGGATGATTGTCTGTGATTGACTAGGTGGGTTTTGGTGGAGAGCTTTGATCCTGTCAGATGAGATGGGAGACTGATGGAAAGAGGAAGAGAAGGTGTGAGGAAGGGAGCGGGGAGGTGAGAAGCACCGTCGAGATGCTCCCGGCAGACTGGGAGGAGGTGGCGGGTGCAGGGGGAAGGACGGGAGCTCAGTCTCCTCGAGGAAAGCTTCTCTCAAACCTAAGCTGTGATTTCCATTGGTACCGTCAGATCAGCCCCCGAAATGCTGGCAGAAAGGACAGTTTGACATCAATTACTGCAGTCCTGTCTCTCCCTGGTTTCGCAGCAGCCCGTGGAGTGCATTTCGGAGACAGATGTGTTTGACTCGCAGACGTGCTGTGGAGCAGAATATTAGGCAGTGTGTTGGGTTTGGTGGGGTTTCAGTGGGAGCGAAGGCACTGAACAAGCTGGGAGCAACGGCCCCAGCAAGGGACGAGCTGCCCAAATCCCTGTTTACGGGGCAGAGATCCACGCAGCCGTGGGGAACTCTGGAAGTCACAACCGGCAATGCTTGGGACGTGGGGACAGCAGGCAGATGGTGCCAGCCAGTCTTGTGCTTTTACTGAATCCTCCCAACATGAAGCGCCAGCCGTCCGCAGGCTGGTGGCTGTTGATAGCAGCGCTGGGTGTGCAGTGCCTGTGGAAGCTGACGGATAAATAAAGCAAAATAATGAGTGTCAGCTCTCCCTTCTGACCTGCCTCTCTCCGCAGGGGAGAGCTGGAGAGCGCTGTGCGTGGGGGCATCACCTGCATCTTCCTCCAGCGCGAAGCCCAGGGTTATCCCGCAGCTGCCCCGTCTCGCTTCTCCAGCTGCGGTACATCCCAGAGGGTGAAGGAAAATGTGTCTGGATCCGACCTTTCTTGTAAGCACGAGCTTGACACCCCCACGCTTTAATACAGCACTTCCAGTTCTCTGCTGGAGGTTTTGTAGTGGAGGCTTCTAAAAAGAGGGGGGTTTCTGGCGTTATTTACGTTTAAAAGGCTGGGTTTGACACATTTATGGCTGAGGCAGTAAATATGACTTACGGCAAATCAATTTACTCCATTTGACTGCGACATCCGCGCTGCCAGGGATTTGATTGAGCATTGACGGGGTTGTTTGCTGGAGGGCTGGGAGATGCCGCCGCTGTTGGCGTTGTGGCCATCCAGGGTCAGGGCTGGAAAACCACAACTCCCACGACACGCCGAGGGCTCAGCCCAGCCAGCACCCGCCAAACCTCTCCTGCTCTCCCCAAACCCTGGGAATCGCTCGCAGGGGCTGGGGCAGGATGAGGCTGAAGCACTGCCTCTGTGCTGAGTTGGCATTTTCTCTGTTTGCCAAACTTTTGGGTTTGTCTTCCAACCCTCCCCCCTTCCTTAGAGCCCATTCGGATGTCTGAAAATAGAGATGTTGAAAACTGAATTTATGCTACAAAGCAAAGTGGTATAGACAAGGGAGGGACGAGGGGGGAGCCAGAAAAGCAGCTTTTTTTTCTTTTTTTTTAAATTTTTTTTGCTGATGGCAAGTGGTGAGCATGTTTTATTTATGTATTCAGAGATCTGCCAGCGTTATGTTTTTCTCCTGACTGAGGCACTGGCTGCAATGACAGCTTACACCGAACTGGCAGTGAACGAGGCTTATTTACCCTCTACAAATGCCTTCCTGAGATTGACAGTGAATTATCCTGTACCTCGAACTGCTACTCAGTTAATGCAATGCAAATTGCCCCTCTTTATTAAAAAAACGATGTTTTTAAAACGTGCAGATTATTTTTTTCAGTGAAAGAGGGATTTGGCTTTTCCAAGATGTTAAAAACAAGCCATCTTTAAAAATGTTAATAAACTCCACCTTCCACCCACCCCGCCACCTAAGGATGGTGGCAGTGGAGTGCAGGTGAGAGCCGAAGGATGGAGATGTCTTTCTCACTCCTTTTGCTGTTGGAGGAGAAGTGGACTTTGCAGGACTGCTCGCCCTACCTGTGAGGGCCACCCGTGCATCCCTGGTGTCTGCTCCCCTTTCACTGGTGAAAAGTCACTGGTCTGCTTTTCTCTGAAACACTTTTTTTTGGGTTCTTGGTGGTCAAAACCAGATGATAAGAGCAAAGATCAAGGTACAAAATGAGAGAGAAATGCTCTGGGGAGGTCACAGGCCCGCGGCTAGGCTGGGTCTGCAGCAGATGGTCATTCTGCATCCTCCTGAAGAGGAGATGGTCATTCTCATCCACGTGTGTGCACAAGCACACACATGTATCCGGGAGAAGCTTTTACCAGCGGGCAAGATTATGCCGATGCCGGTTCACTTGTGCCACGCAGCACTCCCCGCTGTGACACGGCTTCGGTCCAGCTTCAACCTCAGTGTAGGAACTTTGGCAAAACCCATCGCTCAGCGAGGTGTTTAGCAGCGTGCGGTATGGAAGACATCCAGGATTGTGGTTTTCCAAGGTAACAGTCAAAGGAAAGGAAAAAAAAAGAAGGTAAGACTGGTCTTTTGTTAAGTAATTAAAGAATTCAGGCTTGCTGGAAAGCCCCAGGGCTGCTCTTCTGCGGCTAATGCGAGTCTTTGTTTGCACGAGGCTGGTAAACAATATGCAGTTCTTGGCAATCACCTGCATTATGTTGTACAAAAAAAAGTTGAGGATGCTGGGTTCGTGCAGTTATTTCTGGGCAGGGGGAGGAATGAGGGAGGAGGTTTCTGATGAGGGACGGTACTCACCGGGGTCAGTGTGAAAATGCCAGCACTTCTTTAGCTCTGTCCACAGGATGCTTTTAGGTAAATAAATAAAGTTCATCAAGAGCAGAGAGCCCGGGATTAATCAGCGCCAGGGCTCCTTCCTGCAGACTAGGTCTAGCCACTGCCTCTTAAACAGCGGGGCTCGGCGCACGGAGCATTAATATGCTCTGTCTGTATCCTGGCTGTACGCTCACAGCCCGGAGATTTGCATGCTAAATCTACGCTCCTGGAGCCTCTACACCCACATCTTTAATTAAGCAGTGCCCCGTGTTTCTGCTCTATAGGATAAGTGAATATATATGCAACTCTAATGCACAGGAGATAATTTTGTAATGATTTTGCTGTTTGTTTAACTGAGGAGGAAGTTAACTGGTAGGTTGGCCTTACCGCGAGCTACACTGCGTTGGAAAAATATATAAATAAAGGGAGCTGCGATTCCCCAGCTGGCAGGAGCTGCCAAGATGGTGCTTTCACCGGTGCGTGGGCAGGAGCGGGTTGAGGGGAGGCCACAGCGCTGCTCTCATCTGCTCTTGGCGGGGCCAGTGGCTGCCTGGCCGGGGTTAGCCCAGATCCAGTGGTCTGCATGGCTTTGGGTTCGGGCACAGCTGGTGTAAGGGGAAATGTGAAAATTGGAATAAACCCAAGAAGCCCATCTAAAATATCCTCTGCATTGCCCCGCCTCCAATGGTCCAGGTTGCAGCCGAGGCTGGGGGAGCACATCTGCCCTGAGCTGGGGGCTCCTGTTGGTGCTCCAGCCCCGCAGCCCTGTCCCCCCCCAGCCTGGCCACACTGTCCCACATGCTCTCCACCGGTGCCTGGCCTGCCTGCCACAGGGGTCCTGCCTCGGGTATGGGGCGGCAGGCGGGAGGGTGCTCACTTAATTCTCCTTCAGTCCTGCAAATGGGATGAGAAAACTTCACAGGCACCTCTTAGGAGGAGACATGTCTAGGAGAGTCTAATTTTAATCACCGTCGACTCTGCCCAGCCCTGGGTCAAGTGGTGTTTGATAGCGTGGTAAAGGACACGGACTCCATGGTCTCTGCAAAGCCTTTCTTGATTAGACACAACCACTGAGACTCAGAAGAAGCTCACAGGAAAGAGGAACTCTTCCTTACCGTGCTGTAGAAAAGATCATCTGAATTAACATGAGCTTCTTGGCTATTAAACAGAAATCTTAAATGGGAAGAAAATTCTGCAGTGCCTGCTAAATTGTGTGTCAGCAGAAAGGGAGAAAAAGCAACGTGTGTCATTCTTATTATCATCTTGAAATCCATCTTCCCTCTACACGCCATGACGGTGGATAATCCCCGATGCGATGCCTGCATCACTAATATTTGCAGAGGCAGGATTCTTATTTTGGAAGACTTCTGCTCTGATATCTCACCCCCACCGTGAAAATGGGGTTTGAGTTTATCTGAAACACTGACACGGTGTTCCTGGGGCGCGAGTTCTACCGTAGATGGCAACAAACCAGCCTCTGAAGTCCAAGGAGTCAAGGGCTTGTTGGAAGGCTGAGTCACTGCTGGTGCCCGAGGGGACGGGACCTTTCTGTGGCCAGGTCTGGGTACGTGGTCGTGTCCTCACATGCTGTGTGCCCAGCTGCTGGGTTACTCCTTCTGACAGGGACCCGGGATGCGATCATCACAGAAAAGCGGGGCCAAGCCTGGATGGGATGAGGGTGAATCGGCAAACGTGTGTGAGCAGGGCTGCAGAAGAGCATCTCCAAAGAGAAAAAGAAAATCTGTGCTGCTTCTTCCTCACCGTGGGAGGGGAATGGGGGAGGTTTTCTTTGCAGTTCAGGGGTCAAGAACCAGACCTTGCGCATACAAGTCTTTGCGTGTGTCACTGAAAAACTCTGGGCCATCTCCCTACTTCAGCAAAACAACCCTAGCACTAATAGATCTCCCCTGAGCTCCCCATCCTGCTCCACCTGATGGGTGGCAGGAGCGCAAAGATGGCAGGAAGAGAAGGGTGCAGAGGGGAGGGTGATACAGGGGGGAAAACCCAAGCTAATGATGTAGAGATTTGTGCAGAGGTTAAAAATGAGGTAATAAAACCTTTACATAAACGTCCAAATGCTTCTGCAGCCACATGCCGCAGCTCAGAGCAGCGAATAAATAAGGGAGAGCGCAGCCGGCTGTGGGCAGAGGGAAGCTGACAGAGCCATCACTCCTCCTGAGCGCAGCTTCGGCAGCGGCAGCCTGAGAAATACGTCCCCGCAGCCCCTGAAACACATGGACGCTGCTCCCCTTCCCTCCTGGCTGAAGAGCGGAGGTTTGGGGTGTCCTAATGCCTCCTGGTAGGTTTGGGCCATCAGATGGGGAGCAGGAGGGACGATCCATGAGCTGAGTTTGCCAGGTCTCTGCAGCTCACAGCAGACTCCCTGGCCAGCACGGCAGCCTGCGTGGTGCACGTGGTGGTTTCGTGTTCCCTGGCAGCAAGGGGGGAATTAAAGGCCGTGTGTAGGTTGAAGGATTTATCTTCCACCCTTTCAGAAAGCCTCCAAGAGGAGCTCTGTGGAGAGAGCGGGGCGACGGTTGTGGGTGGGGTATGTCCCTCTGGGATTTGAGGAAAGGTGGGAAGCGAACAGGGATTCTGGGGGCTCACGAGTTTTCTTCTCTTTTGATGGAGGGGAAGGGCTGAGCTGGGGGCTGGGGAGGCTGCAGAGCTTTCTGCCAAAGGGGTGTCAGAGGCTGTCAGGTCCACTCACCCAGTGTCCCCATGGGTGCAAACACCCCCCGTCCCAGTGATGCTCAGAGAGGTCGGCAGCTCCCCCGCTATAGGGGGGCCGGGGGCTTTCCTGGGGGCCCGGGGGGGGGGGGGGAA
>NW_010425557.1:18306-24895 GCF_000710305.1 Buceros rhinoceros silvestris
CCCACCTATAGGGGGGCGGGGGTCTTCCCTGGGGCTCAGGGTGGGGAGTGGCAAATTCAGCCCATGACTCCTCCAGGATGATGCTAAAGACAAAGGGATGGGCTTAACGTCGGGGCAACACGAAGGGTCCTCCCAGGGTGAGTACGGTATGGCAGGAGTTTTGCACAGGTCCAGCTCTTCCTCTTGTGAAGGAGCCGAGCGGGACTCCTGGGCAGAGGGAAATTGTTCAGTCGTGGGTAAAAGCCCCACAAGCTGAAATCCTGCAGCACAATCTCCTGGACTAAGGTTCAGAAAATGTGAGGGGGAATTCCCAGCCGTGCAGTTGTCTGACGGGTAGGAACTTTCAAATGGCTTTAAGTGGCTCAGTGTAATGGGACTGTTTTTATCCTTTTACTCTTTGCCTCGGGGAGGTTTGAGCTTTATCTTGCCTCATGAGCTTGAGAAATTTATGTCGCTAACTTTCGGTTCTTCGGGCTGGTTCCCTCTCTTTTGCCTGCCTTCAGGAGATGGTTTCCTTCATCTTTTCCTTCCCTGGCACTATATCATACCAAAGAGTGTCAGTCACTATTGTGATGGAGGAGAGAAATGATGAAAAATGGTATTTTCTGGGCACATACCCATTGCTAAGGCTGATGCAAGGAAGATCCTTCAGCCCTGCCTTTGCTTTGGCTGTATCTGGATTGGGGATGCTGTGGCAGCGAGCTAAAGCCCAGTTAAAGCCCAGCATTTCACTGGTTCACAGCAGCTCTGCATCGGGGATTCCTCCACAGAGTTATCCAGACCCTGGAGGAGAGCAGGGAACAACTCATGGGAGGACAGGGATGATTCCACTTGCTATCTCCTAAGGCTTTCACGCTGTTTGCGCTGCAAGAGGCTTTTCCTTGCTGTGTCTCTGATTACAGGTACCAAAGGTGGTGTTAATTCATCGCTGAGTTTCTGAAGGCAGAGATCTGTGGCTGGGAATGCGGTTGGATGTCCCCTGCTCCTGCTGTGTACAGCCTCCCTCTTCCCATCCTGCTGGACTTTCTGCCAATGAACGGGGAGCACCAGGCATCCCGCTGCGCTGCAGCAGCATGAGGCTGCCTGGAGAAAGCAGAAGGTGGGGAAAAAAGTTTTTATCCAAATGAGCTTCAGTGCAGAGGCAGGTGGGTCTTTCCAGTCTCTGTGCAAAAGCCCCTCCTGGGAGCACTGGGTCCTCCTCCCACCCTGTGGTAGTATCCCACCCTGGGTAGTATCCCACACTGTGCTGCGGCTCCTGACCACCAGTCCCGCTCTGAGCCTCTGCTTTATAGACGAGTGTGTAAAAGAAATGTGAGTGGGATGCAGCTGTCCAGGACATCATTGTTCTGCAGCCTCTGCAGATGAACTCACCATCTCCTTAGCTCAAGGCCTGGGTAAAGAACTAATTATTTGGACCTAAGCTTAAATCTGTTTCCACAAAGATGGATTTGTAACTCTTGCCAGCTTCCCCTAGAGGATTGCAACCTCATTTTGTTCCTCCTGAACTTCTGCTGAGGTGTAAAATAACAACAATATCTCAAGAGCTAAAATCGCTGAAGGATGGATTAAATTATAATGCAATCGGTCTGAAAGACCGTCTGTCTGCAAGCAGCAGCGATAGGCTGTCCCGGGAGCGGGCAGCGTCGCGCTGCCTGTGCAGGATGACCCAGCCCATGCTGGTCCCTTTGTCTTCACCAGGAAACTGCATTTCTTGGGCAGAGAGATTACAACATCAACTGCCACGTGTGTTCCTTGGGTGCTTCACCCTGCCTGGGCCAGGACTTATGCTGAGAAGAGCTCTATAAACCCACAACAAAAAAAGACACAGACAGCAGTGACTATTTCGAGATCTGCAGCACATTCCCAGGGAAGGGTTGCATCTGACTTGCAATCTCTGTGCGGACTTTAAATCACAACCGGAGAAGCCAGCCCTGTCTGGGGTCTGTTAACGTGGGTTTGTATAGGATTTAGCACAGCAGGGCTCCAGCCCCCACTGAGCCTTTCCGGAGTAAACCCCTATAGATAACTAGGACGGAGCCCAGGGGATGGTTCTCAGCCGTTTGGGATACCCTGAGCCATGGCCTCGCAGCCCTTTCACAGCTCGGGGAGCAGCTGGGGCAACAGGAGCTGCCTGGCCGAGACCAACCCTGCTGGGTCCTGCCCTGCTCCCCATCCCGCTGAGCCACTCACCCCGGGGGTCCAACATGCTGCTCCTCCAGACACCCCTTGCCAAGGTGTCTCACTTGTAGGGATAACAGGGCTCATTTCTCCAGCAGTGACTTGGCACTCTGAGCATCCAGTGGGATGCTGGACGGTAACTTCATAAGAAACAAGTCATCTCACCAGCACCAATAAAAAGAGACGACGGGTTCCTCATGGTTCCTCCTAGAAGGCTGCAAGTCCTCTTGGAGGGTTTATCTGTGTTTGGGACAGGGCTAAGGTCCCTTTGCCATGGAGACTCTTTTTTTTGCCTATATAAATGGGTTTATCTGTGCCTTGAATGAACCCCATGAACTTACAGAGCTCTCCTTTGGCCCCTTGTTTTTCACAAAAGGTGCAGGGACTTAATGATCTTTCTGTCTCCGTCCAATTTAGCTGCTTCTCATCAGTGGTCTGCAGGGGAGCAGAAGGGTAGCAGGGGAAGGGGATGCAGGCAGAGCAAGGCTGCTTTTTCTTAAGAAACCCCGCTAAAAAGACATCTCCTCTCTGGAGATGACCCAGTGCTGCCCTCTGCTCCATGCTCAGCCTGCAGAGGAGCCTCAGCCCTGGTTGGCTGTGCTTGTTAGGATGCTTTGAGAAAAGTGATCCTTGAGGACCCTGCCCTGATATACTCCTGTAGAAGGTAGGCTGAGTCTGGCCTTGGTCCTTTCATTTGTGTTGCCCCTCGGCAATGAAATGGAGAGTTTCCTCTTAAAAATACCCCCTCTCCTGCCAAGACTGAAGTCTGTAGGTTTACAGCAGCTTCCCCAGAGAAGGAGGGAGCCCAGATGATGGGAACTGTGCTTCCATCTGCAGGGGGGTGGCCAGGGGCTCCCCCACAGACTCGACAAAATTTCCAAGTGTTGCTATGCTGAAACGGCGCTTTCTTTGCAAAATGGGAAGTTGAGTGGGTCCCCCTCCTGTTGCACATCCAAGTGCCTCGGTGCCACCAGGGTCCTTCTACAGCTGCTGAAGTATAAGAACAAATGGGAGAGACAAGCAGTGAACCGAAGCAGGACAAATGGAAAACCAAGATGCTCAGTGAAATATTTAGCAAACCATTTTGAGCAAGAAAAAGGTTGTCGCTCTTCTATTTATTACAAGGTTTGGAAGCCAGGCGCTGCCTGCTTGCAGAGGGCTGAGTACCTGCAGTAAAGCCTTGCTTTCTATTTGTACATTTCATTGCTTTAAGGCAGGGGAGATGATAAAACGCTTTTGATCACAAGCATGTTTTCCTGCTCCGGTGTACTCAGGAGCGTGTCTCAGCCAGGGCTCGGTGGCTGTGATGATGCCTGGCACCTGGCCGTGGTGGCACTTCGCACTGGCAGAGCAGGGACAGCCCCTCCTCGGGAGCGGGAGGTAATGCAGATTTCATGTCAGCCTTGTCCCTGGTCCCCCGAGCCAACGTGGCTGCTGCTCTGCAGCGGTGTTTGGGTGTTCGGGGATGGATATTTGCTCTCGGCTGCACGTCTTTTACACAGGCACAAACGTAATGTCAAAAGAAACCACTTTGATAATGTACTCAAAAGCTAAATATTTTATCCGGTACTATAGCAATGGGATGTATTTGCCTTCTTGACATGCTTCGCTTTTTGCTCATGGTCTGGGATTTGGGGCTGTTTGAGGGGCTGGATTCCTGCGTCCGCTCCGGGGCCTCGTGTGCTTTTTTCACAGGATGCTGGATTTCCTTCTGTCCCCGCAAAACAGTAAGGGCGACTCAGCCGCAGTTCCTGGAAAAAAGTGAAGTCTGATGATACGATGGTTATTGCTTCAAGCTCTCAGGATCAATAGTGCTGTATTACAACAAGGTACTTGCTCCGTCTCGAGGAAGACTGCGAAAGCAGAATCATGATGATAAATACAGCCGCCCACGTGCTGGGTGCCAAGGACCTCAGCTGGGGAGCAGCTGGAAGGCACAGGCCCGTGAGTCTTCACACACACGAATGTCCCGGTGTATCTGATCCGTACTGCTACCCCAGCGGTGGTAACTGGGCCATGAGTGACCATCTTAGCAACTCAATCATCAGAGGGATTTGGAAGACAGCGCATGCTCTGGCAAGCTCAGCCTGTAAACCAGGGTGTCTGCAAGGCATGGAATGTATCCTCTGGCTTTAAGCACTCAGGAAAATGTTTGTCTTTGACCAGAGCCAAAGAACCAGCACAGCACCAACATCACTGTCTCATCGGCAACAAGACAGAATCACAGAATGATTTTGGTTGGAAGGGACCTTGAAAATCATCGAGTCCAACTGTTCCCCCTGCACTGCCAGGGTCCCCACACCACGTCCTTCAGCCCCACCTCCACAGGTCTGTTGAACCCCTCCAGAGATGGGGACTCCACCACCTCCCTGGGCAGCCTGGTCCAATGCCTGACAACCCTCTCTGGAAAGAAGTTTTTCCTGATATCCAACCTAAATCTCCCCGGTGCAACTTGAGGCTGTTTCCTCTCGTCCTGCACCCTCGCATCGGCAGTGCCTGGCACTGGTTGTTGCCCCACCCCATACATCCGCTGGGGAAAGCTGTGTGGAGCATGGCACAGCTCCTCCTCCTCTCCTGGCCTGTGCCAGTGACGGGATGTTAAATCCCTGATGCAAAGGGCTGGGTATCACGCGCGGAGCCACGAGCGTTCAAAGTGCACATTTTTTTTTTTGCAGAGGACTCTAAATGCTCTTGCATTACCTGGTGGTTATGTTCCAATCAATATGGTTTTCACAGTCCAGGATTATTTATGTCACCTTTTGTACTCCAAGGTAACTCAAAGTACTTCATAAAGTAATGAGCTTAGCTATAGATAGCACAGGTTAATGGCGCGGCCGTTACATACTCAGTGATAAAGCTTCCACGAGGTCTCGCGTATTATACGTCTGGTTTCTTAACAATATTGACAGAGAACCCGATTCTGCCTTATTCCTTCTGCAGCCTCCCAGGGATTTTTGACAATATGCGTCTCGCAGCTTCCAGCACAGAGAGCGCCACACTAATCTCTCAGAGGAAAACTGCTATTTTGGGGTGACCGGTAACCCACTGATTTATATTTACAAACATTCGCAAGTGTTTGGAGGCTGAAAGGGAGCCGGGATGGGCATAAAGCAGAGGGGCTGTGCTAGTTCTCCAAACCAAGATGGGTGAGAACTGCTTTAAAATGATTCCGTCTTCTCCATCCTGCCCTTCTCACCTGAGCATTGTGCATGGCTGCCCACCTCCGTGTAACATCTGCTGAGCATTAGGTGATGCTCTTCCGTATTTTGATTGACAGACCGAAAGGTAAAGTTTTAAAAGTGCAAATGCCAAGTGAGCTCCCAGCACCAGGGAAGTCCCGTGGCACCAGATCCTGCTCACCAAGGACAAGGTATCAGGAGCCTCCTATACCAAGTGATTTAACCACTAAAACTGCCCCTAATGGCATCTGATGCTTAAATCCCTGCCGGAGATGCAGGTTTGCTCAGTGACCGGACCTTTAGCAGGCAGCCACATCCCTGGGTGGGAGGAGGAGATGCTGATCAGGAGGAGGCAGGAGTCTGGAGCAGCCGTCAGCCAGTGCCGGGGACTCGGGCAGCCCCCCTTTCCCCTGCCTGGGCAGGTACGAGGCTCTCCCCACGGCAATGGTTCCTGCTGGTATTTAATTTATTGCCTTCAGAGAAAAACAACCCCTGGAGGCTGGTCTGGTACCTGCTCCCCAGTGTCCATCGAGCAGTGCTGGAGCCTCCGGGGCAGCACCCTGTGCCTGAGCCTGCACTGGCACAGAAATGCCTCATCAGGTCTTAGCCTGTTTTTTGCCTTTCTCACTATAAACTGTGAGTGTAAAACTCACCCCACCCCAGCTTTACTGTTGGCTCCAGGGCAGGGGCAGTGTGTGGGGTTCACAGCCCCCCTGCGACAGTGAGACCCCAGCCCCAGGGTGTGAACCCTCGGTTATCCAGGGAGGGAGAATTTCCTCTCGCTGCAGGTGGAGGTGACCCCTCCCAAAGCCAGGGGGTCGCTAATTAACGCACACTCACGGTGTTATTGACGTGAGGCTTCCCCTCCCACCCTGTCAACTGAGCACAGCTCACCAAAGCCTCTGGGCGTTTCTGCAAAGGTTTGGGGTCATTTGGGTTAGACCGGCTTAAAAACTGCTTCCCAAGGAGGCGGATGAAAGGTGTCAGCCAGGGTTTCCCGCTCCTCCTGTCTCCACCAAGAGGGGGCTGGACGGTGGGCATCAGCGGGGAGGGCAAACCTGCCAGCAAGCCTTGGCCTCGCAGAAAAAAGAAGGAGGTTGCATTAAATTTTTATTGTTCAGCCCTGGCCATCACACGAGGCCCTTGTCAGCGGGCTGGCGGTGTGCTGGATCACAGCCCATCGCGTGCCTGTCGTGGGGAGAGGCTGTCCTTACTCACAACCACACCCCCTT
>NW_010425557.1:25000-30304 GCF_000710305.1 Buceros rhinoceros silvestris
CCCCCCGCCGCTGTCTCCCCGCTCGCAGGAAAGCATTGCAGCAAAAAAATAAAAAAATATTTCCTCATTAAAAAAGGAAGGTGGGGAGGAGGAGGGCGAGGCGACGAGCAGGGGAGATGGATTGTGCTGTGGCGCTGAGATGAGTGCAGAGAAGCTATACATTAATCATGGCGAGATGGAGGGGGGGATCCTACAGCTCTATCAGGAGGAAGCGTTTGCTGGTGTGAAGCGATGCCGCAATAGTGCCGGTGTGCCTGCGGCTCGCTCTGGGCTCGCTCCCTGCTCCAGAGCTGGTCCGACCCCACTGCCGGGTGGGGAATCCCAGGCTCCCAGGCTCTGGGGTTTCAGTCTGGGAGCACCGAACCTTCTCCCCTTGGTGTCCAGTGCCCTCACTCCGACATACAAATCCTTATCGTGTCGTTAACTCTGTCCCCGCCGTGCCAGATCGGCCCTGTGTGGGAGAGGAGGACGTTGTAAGTCATAACCCGAGCATCACTGCCGCCGTCTGAGCAGAGGGACGTGCCGGTGTGAGCGCTGGTGAAGCCTGTCCCCTTTGGAGACCCTCTGCTTGTGCTTAGTGCCTTTCACTTTACACCGGGATTACGAGGGATGCTGCTGCTCTGGCTGTCCAGTGCACTGTGGTCGGGAGAAGAGCCGGGGGTATTTTCAAGGTAACTGGTCAATGGAGCTACTTAGCTGTGTGTCCCCTGTCTGTCCCACACACAGCTTGCTCCCTTGCTGCACTTTCAACCCTGCTTGGAAGAGCTATTGCTGCGCAATCCAGCTGCTCACGGGGGCTTCACAACAACTCTTCATAGCACTACTACTGCCACTAAATACGGCGCAAGAGCCCAAAGCTCGGTCCCAGGGCTCTGACAGCAGCAGCACGCACCAGCACTGGGCAGAAGGTGCTCAGCTGAAGCGTGTTCCTGCTCACACCTGGGACCTCGCGGTGCCATTAGTGACAGCACAGCCAGTTTTTCTTCATAAGTGGAATGAATTTTTATTTAAAAAACCCCCCGACTTTGTATTTTTTTTTTTCTTTTAATATTTGGAGACAAGGAGATAACTTGGCCAGTGGTTAATAAAAGCAGTTAATCATCGCAGTGCTTCCTCCGCCCCCACCCGGGGGCTGTTTTGACACTACTGTAGTATTGTGTAATGAGTTTTGGCTGGTCTTTTTTGTTGTTGTTGTTACCTAAAACTCTTAATGCATCTGTAAACTCAGGTCTATGGTTAAAAAACACCTGCTCTCCATTTAAAAAGATGTCTCTGTGTGTGTGGGAGAGGTCCTATTTTTAGTCTGGAGGACAAAGAAAAGTTCAGTTATTTCATTTATTGAAAAAAATCATAATCACTTGGTGCTTCAGTGTGATCTGAACCAAATTCTATTGCAAATTTTGGCATCTGCCTTTGACTTGGGAGAAAACCCCCAACCCAAGAGCCCATAATAATAACTGCAATAGTAATTGGTATTATTTTTAATTGTGGTACAGGAGTCCATGGATTTAGGGGAGGGCGGCAGTTTCCATCAGCTTAGTGACCATTCACATGGTCAACGTTAAGCACGTAGCTCAATCATTTGAGGAACAAGCCTTTCTGCAGGCAGATAAGAGCCTAATAACACCATGATGAGAGCCCGGACTTCCACAGATAGCAGAAACTAATATTTGTGATGCAACAGTCTTGCATTATTCAGTAGTTAAAGATAACTCCAAGAAAGAGAACAGCTTAAGAATTAGCAAAACTAGCAATAAAATATTCTTAGCTGACTCCGGGGGGAAGTAAATTGCCATGTACAGGATTTGCATTCATCTTAATGTTTATTAAAAATGAGGCAGTGCTGCTTTCCCGCGTGCTTGGTGGGAAGAGCTCCACGGCTTGGTGGAACCACGCGCCCTCGCTCAGCACCTGTGGGACCTGCTGAGGCCTCTCACCAACTCACAACGTGGGCTGACGCTGGGGCGAGGGTGATGGAAACCCAACTCAATAATGGTGCTAACTGCTAATTGCAATCGCTGCCGAGCCTTGCAGCAGGGTCTTTGTGCCCCCTCCCAGGGTTCTTGGGGAAACAAGGGAAGGGCAGCTTAAGAAACGCAAGAAGCTGATGGTCCTAAAGGAGGTGCACAACGGGGAGTGCTGCTGTACTCAGCAACGACAACGGGGAGGAGTTTGTACACTCCCTTTTCTACATACACAGTAGTGTCTCCAACCATGGCTTTGCTCCTGCACGTGCAGAGAAGGTGGACAAATACAACTGGGAGCAACAAGTGCAGGCCTCCTCTGCCAGGCACCAGCTGCTCCGACATTCCCTAGACTTTTCTGAACCATTCCTGTTTTCTGGCAGTGATGGGGCTGGCTGCTCTTCCACTGCAGGGCAGCAGGCAGGAGAAGCGGCTGGACGTCCTGATGGAGCAGTTGGGTGGGTCACCAGCGTGCTAGTGACCAAAGCCCCCTGAATTGTGCTAAAGCACAGAGATGTTGGGCTGCGGAGGCGCAACCGCCACCTGACTGATCTGCCCCAACAGTTTAGTCCAGCACAAACGCATCCGCGTCGGGCTACAGAGGAACCTGCACCAGACAGCTCTGCGGGCTGCTGGTGAGCCACACTTCTGGCTTTAACGATTCCCACCACCAGACAAGAGCAGAAGCCCCCGGGCTCTCCGAAAACCTCTCTGACGTCTGCGTACATGGAGCCACGTGGTGCCACTGGGACCACTGCAAAGTCAAGTCTGGTATTGGCACAAATGAGCTGGGGTGTGCGTGTGGGGAAGGAAAACAAAATAAAAAAATAAAACTGATAATAAAAAAAGAGCAAGTGAGACTATTCAAAAGGGGGACTTTATTTTTATTACATTGGAGCCAGGCGTCAGTGCGCCAGTTCAGCTTTGATACACAATAAATCAGCAAAGCTGTCACTCAGTTTGGAAACCAAGATTGCAGTGGCACTAAAAACACATTGAAAACATTTACTTTCTTCCCTTTTTTTTTTCCTCTTTTGTTTTTGGTACAAAAATGGTACAAACAACAATACAAAATCTTTGTGCTATTGACGGTTACAAAAAAAGGATTTTGAACTGGGTTAACGGACGCAAACTGCTTTTGCGTGTCAGCGTGAATACAGCAGAACAGCAGAAGTCTTCCTCGAGAACAACCACAGTCATGCGGGCTGCTACACAGCTTCTCCATCGTAAAAGGAAACATGCAAAATCATAATTAAAATTAAGAAGAAAAGAAGAAAGTGCCCCAATTATACATCTATATATGCTGCTGTTGTTCTTTTCCCCTATTTGATTCGTAGCTTCAAGCACTAACTAACTACATTATGTACACGTTGTGGGAGCAGTAATCGCGTATGGGTGGGCGTGTACTGGAAAGAACTTTTCTTTTCCCCATGAAACCGAGTTAACTTTGTGTGGGAGACACCTATGTTGTCTAGCTGCTGTTTTAAACATACGCATTCATCGTTACACAGCATTCCCCCCCCCTTATTTTTTTCCACACTTACAATGAAGAGCTCCAAAAGACATCACAAAGAAACGTCCCGTATTTTACCTTTAATATGTTTTTTTTGAGACTAAACGAAGTTGCAATCTTGGCATATCGTGGTGTACAGACCCTGCACTGACCATCCCCATTCTCCAATGCCCAACGTCTACCCTATGCGAAGCAGTTGCAGGCGACAGAGCCATCTCCTAAGTCCCACTTACCACTGGAGGTTGCTGAAAGCGGCTCAGCCACAGGAGAGCAAACTCTGCCCCACCCCACCTCACAACTGCCAATGGCATGGCCTGGTCCAAAAAAAAGGAAAAAAAATCAAAATGGAAAAGAAAAATGCAAACCCAGAAGCAAAACGATGACTAGCACATAGGGCGCCCAGGACAGTCTTGCCTATTTATCGTCATTAATGACCTGCTGAAGATCCTCGTTGCCTTGCAAAGCATTTCTGTGGCTGATGCTTCTCCCTATTTACACCCATGTAATAAACAGAGCGGACAGGGGCTGCACTGAGGCTGCGGGACCACGGTCTGCTGGGGGCAGCTCCAGGTACAGCAGTGACCTCGGACCTGCGTGGTCCCTGGCTCAGGGATGTGCCATCTTCCCACCTGGGAGGTAGGGAGGACACAGGAGGGGTCCAGTGAGCCCCGACACCCAGGGAGCTCACCAGCCCCGTCCCTTAGACAGCGAGGGAGCCGTGGTGATGTCCCCTGGCAGTGCTACAGGGTACGGGGGTAACAGGCTGTGACAGTGGTAGTTGGGGACAGGCTCCCCTCCACCTGCCTCAAAGCAAGACCTTCCCCACTGCCTCACGGCACGTAGAGCGGGGACTGTACTGAGGGGGCACCCCTTCTTTCATCAGTTCAAGGTGAATGCTTTAGATCAGCCAGAGGACAGGGACTCTGCCCTCAAAGCAGTAACTACTGCTGTGGCCTGTACGGAAAACTGGTGACTCTACGTTCAGCCAAAGCTGCCGTTGCCTCACCCCAGCTTTTTGCAAAGCCACCGTCACCTCCAGCTGTGAAGGGCAACACCATGTCCCATGCCCCAGGATCAGAGTGGGAGGACAGAGCAATGGCACAGTCACCTCTCCAATGGGACCCCTTCGATCTATGTGAGTTTTCTTGGCTGGGTGTTAACCACAAATAATAAGAACACGGACAAAGGTTTGCAAGAAGTGACCCGTTTTCATTGCTTGACGTGCTTACCTTCTGCTGGACCCACTGCAGGGAAAGGTGCCTGGCGCTGCGGCTACTTGTGGGGCTGTAAAGCTCAGTGGTGGAGGATGCAGGGAGGAGGTGGAGGTGGAAGAGGGAGAGGAGGAGGAAGAGCAGGAAGAGGACAAGGTTCTGCAGGGGGAGACTGAGCAGAACTGGGTCAAAAGACAACAAACTAGCTGGTTTGATTTATAGGCTTGTGGGGTTGGAATGGCTGGGTTGCAAATGCTGCAGAAATAATATCTGCTGATTTAAAAAAAAATGTCGCCAATGGAAACAGGTTGGTTTATTTTTAATCCCTCAAACAGTTTTGTATGACTTAGGTTGCATAAATGTTCTTAAAACCTGAAATGTTTAGACAAGCTGAAGTCTGACAGCATCTCCTTCATGGCCAAGCAGCTCCTCTCATGGCACGTCCTGTCCCCCCGGGTGACAGCGGGGTGATGCACGCTGCTGACCAACCCCTACAGCCTCCGGCCCTGACCCCACAAGCTGCCGTCCCACTCCACTGCCATCCCCTTCCCTACCTGAAATCCATCGACCCAGCCAAAGCCGCGGCAGCCGCCAAGAAACAAGCGCACTGGAGAAG
>NW_010425557.1:30405-30879 GCF_000710305.1 Buceros rhinoceros silvestris
TGCCATCCCCTTCCCTCCCTGAAATCCATCGCCCCAGCCAAAGCCGCGGCAGCCGCCAAGCACCAAGCGCTCTGGAGCAGGGCTTCAGCTCCTGCTCTTGGGTAAGCGGTGCCAGGCGGATCGCAGGGCACGGCTCTCGGCAGACACCCAGCCGGCCGGCATCGCGGGATCCGCACGAGCATCCCAGGAGCCACGGGGAGCCGGCAGGCAGAAGCAGCAGACACACGGCTGGACAAACATTACAGACACAAACACTGACGGGCAGTCATCAGCGAGAGACACTAAGTGCGTTTTTATTATTCACGACTTCTGCTGTGACCGGGCAGCTTCTGCAGAGGTGCGAAGCCCAGACGTTGAAATACTCCAGCCTGTGACTTTTCCGAAGGAAAAAGGGAAGAATGAAGACTGCCCGTGGGTGAAGAACAGTGGCTGCAGGGCGACGCAGCCCACCCGTGCCAGGAGGATGGGGGACAG
>NW_010425557.1:31449-31902 GCF_000710305.1 Buceros rhinoceros silvestris
ACATCCTCACCTCACTGCTGCCACGGGAGCCATCCCCCTCCTGAGGTCCGAGCCAGCGCCTCCTGGTTTCCTCAAGGAACTTGGGTGAGTGTGTGTTTGCTCTCTGAGCCGTGAAAGGACAAACCGACTCATCGACTGACCGACTGACTGACCGACCAAGACAGAAAAGGAAGTTCGCATCCTTGGGAGTTCATAACGCACCAGTAATGTTGGCGTCCCCTCAGGCAGACTTGTACCACTTTCCACTTTATACAAGACACATTTCAAATGCTCATTAATTTACAGAAATTGCATTTTATAGAAAATATGATACAATGAAATATAAAATGCACTAGGAGCATTTCAAAAATCTATAGAGACGATCTTGCAGCCTAGGATACCCTCTGACACGACGTCCACTCAGCACCGCAAGCTCTCGTCCTTTCATCCTCCCGCTCTCTCGTGTGCACGCGC
>NW_010425557.1:32063-33192 GCF_000710305.1 Buceros rhinoceros silvestris
AGATATCAAAAAAAGCGTGATTATCCCCTGGATAATCACCTTCCGATACTGTGCACATTCTTGGATTTAAATGAAAATAAATCTGAGCACTTTTACAAGTTTTAGCGAACCCACTGCAAAATCGTCTGCAGAATATAAAACACAGGTAATCCAAGATTTCATATCACATTAATTAAGTGGCTCATAATCCATTAAATGTGGTTTATATTACACATCCATGCAGTCTAAATCATTTTACAAACATTAGACATAAACCCACTAGTCCAAATCAGTAAAGGAAAAATGTAATAAAAAAAGCTAATAACTATTTGTTACCGGTTAAACTGACCCTACATATAAACTAGGTAGTACGCTACCATTTATAATACCGATGTTGAATTATGCCTGGATGCTGCAAAACCTCTTGCTTACTTGGCAATGCTTGAGCATATTAACCACAAGATACGTAACAGGCCCTCGTCGCACTTCTTCTCCAAAAAAAAAAAACCCAAACATTTACTACAGATAGCAGCGCCTACCCATCGAAGAGAAAGGACACACGTTAGCTGAGTTACACGGTGTTGTTGAGCTTTGGCTACTACTGCTCCCAGGCATTAATACTGCACTAGACTAACCTCATACGTACGGATGGCAAAAGTGCTGATGAACTGCTCTGCCCTTCGCACCGCCCCGGCCCCCAGCGGAGCCGCTGCGCGAAGCCCGGCCCCACGCGAGGAGAACAGCATCGCCTTCCGTCCCAGCAGGGCTGCCCGGAGGGGCGGGACACCACCACCTAACCCAGCGGGTATTTACATCGCTCCACAGGTCGTGGGAGGCAAAACACGCCGATAGCATAAAAACAAACAAATGGGCCTTTGGTCATTGCACGATTTACTTGGGAGGGTTTAGGCAAGGGCTGTCGGAGATTTCTGTTGCGGTAACCAAAGGCTTTATCGATGCTATAGTTCTACGCGGCTACATTGAGTGTGACCAGGTGACAGCAGAGCCCCCAGTCTGGATTTTGCATCTGGTAACACTGAATTATATACAACATGATGACTAGTTCACCACCTGCTGAGGCTTAAAGATGGCTGTTAAGATTTCGACTCAAAACATCTTCCCCCCCAGACCCCCCCATCCTCTTCCACCC
>NW_010425558.1:0-4411 GCF_000710305.1 Buceros rhinoceros silvestris
GCGTAGAAAGGGCTGTTGCTAATCGGAGTAGTTATTTAATAGGTGCTTTTACAGAGGTGTTGCAGCTTGTGCTGAGACAGTGCTGCAAGAAACAGTGAAAATATTTTACTGTTGTAGGACTATGTTCCAGATACAGAAGGACAAAATTTATTTTTTATGGCACCAGACATGCATATATTTTATGTACAGTGTTTTTGGGCTCGTAGAAAGGGCTGTTGCTAATCGGAGTAGTTATTTAATAGGTGCTTTTACAGAGGTGTTGCAGCTTGTGCTGAGACAGTGCTGCAAGAAACAGTGAAAATATTTTACTGTTGTAGGACTATGTTCCAGATACAGAAGGACAAAATTTATTTTTTATGGCACCAGACATGCATATATTTTATGTACAGTGTTTTTGGGCTTGGTTGGTTCTGTGCATCGTTGCAATAACTGTATTGATGTGTGAATAGATCAGATAAATAACGTGAATGTGCTCTAGATAGTGATAAATCTCGTGTAAACCACTCGTTATAGGCAGAAGGCTTTCACCATCCAAAAGTGTGCTCGGGTGTGTCCTTTAGGTACAAGCCAAGGTCTTTTTATGCGATAGCTCTTAAGGAAGTGGTTTTTGATGACCAGTTCTTGGCATAACAAAATTCCTTAATAAAATGTCTTCTAAGTTAATTTTTTGTAGGCTGATGGGTTGAACTGGCTCCTGAGGGGCTGGAGAGGCACCAGAGCAAGTATCAGTGAGCAGGAAGGGTGGGGGATATGGAATGGCAACCTTTTCCTGCTCATGACAGGGCCGTTACAACCTTAGTCTGTACAGGGCTTGGGTAGTTATACAGCTGGTTTACAACTTGCATATTGATAGGATGGAGGTTGGGTCAGTTCTTGCAGTTGATTTTCGTGTTTGTTTAAAACGTGGTTTTGTCAATGAAGTAACAGAGAGAGAGGACTTGGCTGTGTGACAGCTGTTGCGATGGCGTCTTGGGGTGCTGGTTTACTCCCTCGCCTTCTGAAGTGAGGGAACGAAAGCACATCTGCTGGCAGCAGTGCTGTTTGTTGGGGGGTCTGAGGGTGTTTTCCACCTGGGCTGCTTAGAAATCTAGGGCTGGATGGAACTTCGCAGCACCATCTTGGTAAGCTCAGCTTACTGAGCTGAGGCACAGTCGCCTTCTCCTAGGCCACAGCTGGAGGATGTTTGTCTAACATTCGTGAAACTCCACTGTGCTCTGGTGTTCACACCAGTGGCTGGTGTCACTTGTCTAAATAGAACCGGGCCTTTAACTTCTTGTTTGGGGATGTTTTCTAACCCTGTTCCTGTTTATGAAGTATTCACAGTTTTTAATATTCTTACGTCTGTTTCTGGGGTTGAAATTCAGTCTGTCAGAGTGGGAATACCAGGAAGTTCCTGTTCGCTGTTGGCCTTGGGTAGGTGCAGAGTTGTGAGGTGGGAATGGGAACGACGGGTGCTGTGCAGGTCCGATCGTTTGTAAATCACCACATTGAGCAGTAGCGAGCCGGTGCCTGTTTAATTGGAGAATGCCTTTTGTTTTGTTTTTTTTTTTTCCTGAGTGGAACAGTGACTGGTGTCCTTCTGACCAAGAGCCCTTGGTTCCAATGACCTTTCCCTCTTCTCCCACAGAAAGCTTGTATCATGTTGGGCTCTGGGTTCAAGGCTGAGCGCTTGCGGGTCAACCTGCGCCTTGTCATCAATCGCCTCAAACTGCTGGAGAAAAAGAAGAGTGAGTATCTGAGGGGCAGGTGTGACTTTTGGGGCTCAGGAGACTTGAGGAGAAGGTTTTTTCTGGAGTCGGGGTACTTTCGTGGGATGAGTATGGGGTAGCCTTTTGCTCTGCTTGCTTGCCCGCCCCAGGCCTTGCAGCTGGCCCCAGTGCAGGTACTGGGGGAGCAGGCTGGCCGCAGCCTGGCCTCTCTGCGCCTCCCTGGCAGGTCTTGGAGTGCAGCCTTCAGGGTGCACAGGGTGGTAGCTGTGGGTGGGGTGGGGGACATGCCAGTTTGCCCTGGGGAGCCTCTCCTGAGCCTTCTGTGCTCACAGTGCAGTGGGGAGCCTTCCAGGTGCTCTGGGAGACTCTCCCAAGCTGTGCTGTCCTGCCCAGACAAAGGTGAGATCCATGGTTCTGACTGACTCCTCGGGGAAACTGAAGGTGTAAGAGTGTCTCTAGCAGCTCAAAGCCCGCTTGCTCTCCATTCTTCTGCAAGTTTGTGTGCCAGGACCTAGACGGGAGGGCTGTGCCGAGCCCTGGCTGAGTGTCCAGTGCTGCAGAGGCCTGATGAACGAGGGGGAGAAGCTTGCGGTAGCTCTGTTTTGGTGGGGACTGTGGGCAGGTGCAGAGGCAGCAGCTGCTGCCAGCACGGTGACCGGCTCTGGGGATATGTGCTGTAGCTGAGCTGGCCCAGAAGGCGAGGAAGGAGATTGCAGATTATCTGGCAGCCGGAAAAGATGAGCGTGCCAGGATTCGCGTGGAGCACATCATCCGTGAAGATTACCTCGTGGAGGCCATGGAGATCCTGGAGCTGTACTGCGACCTGCTGCTAGCGCGCTTTGGCCTGATTCAGTCCATGAAGTAAGCTCTGGCCTAGAGGGTGTGCTGTGGGAGAGGGCCCAGGCTCCTGGGCTCAGGGAGGGGCACTGCTGGGGCAGGCCTGGGCTGCAGAAGGGCACCTGTGTTTGTCTCGGTGTCCTGGGGCCTCCAGAGAGCTGAGCTTCCCGAGGCTCGGGAGACTCTGGAGCCCAGCATGGAGGATTGGGACATTCAGGCTAAGCAGATTGAGGGCAGCCAAGACTAAGAGCTTGGTGTGGAGCTACAGTTGTCTTATGTTGTCCTCAGGGAGCTGGACTCTGGCCTGGCAGAAGCAGTATCTACACTGATCTGGGCTGCACCACGACTCCAGTCAGAAGTGGCTGAGTTGAAGATTGTGAGTAGGGTTGTTCGAGGGGTGTTATGTGTGGAGGGTGGGGATGATGCTGCCAGCAGCTGGTGGAAGCCTTTGTATGGGGCCCTGTGTCATTACGCAGAGGACATGTTTTTGCGGGCTCTGCAGATGGAGACCCCAGTACGGGTGTCCCTGGAGCATCGGGGCTGGCTGAGGCTGCTCAGCTGGAGCTCTTGCTGGCAGCAGCAGTGGTGGTCTGTGGGAGGGGGTGTGGGCAGCTGTGAGGGCTACAGTGGCTGTGTGGTGTGTGGAGGGGGAAAGCCAGGCTGTGCACGTTCCTCTCCTGCTGCAGGTTGCTGACCAGCTGTGTGCCAAGTACAGCAAGGAGTACGGGAAGCTGTGCCGGACAAACCAGATTGGGACAGTCAACGACAGGGTAATGAGCTGGTGGAGCAGACGTGCCTGCTGTGGAGTTCTGCGCCTTCCTGTGGCCAGTGGCTGATGCCCGTGGCTCACTGCAGAGCAGGGCGGGCCAGCTGTGCTGCTGGGGGCTGGCACTGGAGCATGGGAGCACAGTGCTGAGGTGGCAAGGACCAGAGCGTGTGGAGCCCTGGCTGTGGCTGCCAGCAGCTTCCTCTGCAGCAGCACTGTACTAGGAGGAAAGGCCCCCCATGGCTGCGCTGTGCTCCCCACAGCAGTGGCCTTGGCTGGGACTTGGCTGTGTTGCGCTGCCCAGTCCCGCTGAGCGTCTCTGCACCCTTGTGTTCCAGCTGATGCACAAGCTGAGCGTGGAGGCACCGCCCAAGATTCTGGTGGAACGATATCTCATTGAGATTGCCAAGAACTACAATGTGCCCTACGAGCCTGACTCGGTGGTGATGGTGAGTGAGATGCCTGCCAGCCTGGAGCCCCCTTCTGTGTTCCAGTGGCTGAAACGCCCCTTGAGCGCTGTGCAGGCGTTCAGCGCACAGGGCTGTGGCACTGCAGTGAGCATGGTGGTACCTGGGTTTCCTGACAGCTCTAGCATAGCACAAGCCCTGCTCCTTCCCACAGCTGGCGGCAGGCAGCCACAGTTAGTTGTGCTACAGCCTGGCTCCCTCCCTCACACCCAGTAGTGCCACTGTGTGGCTGCTCTCTGGTCCCTGGTGTGTGACAAGCACTCTGCGGCAGGCTGAGATCAGAACAGTGATGTGCTGGTGAACAGAATCCTCCTGTCTCTCCAGGCTGAAGCCCCGGCAGCTGGAGAGGCAGACCTGATCGATGTGGGATTCACAGATGATGTGACGAAGGGTGGCCATGGAGGGGGAGGAGGTGGTGGATTCACAGCCCCACTCATTGGTCACGACGCATTGGTGCCCCTGCCAGCAATGATGCCTATGCCCATGCCAGCACCAAACCCGCCCTTCTCCTATCCGCCCCCAAAGGGACCGGTAAGTGCCTTCACTTGGAGCATTCCCTTTCTGTGGAAGACTCCGGTTGTGCTGCTAGCTGGGAGTGTCCCCACCCGATCGCTTGGTGTCTCGGAAGGGCA
>NW_010425558.1:4447-5443 GCF_000710305.1 Buceros rhinoceros silvestris
AGCATTCCCTGTCTTGTGAAGACTCCGTTTGGGCTGCTAGCTGGGAGTGTCCCCACCCGATCGCTTGGTGTCTCGGAAGGCCACCGTGCTGGCGTCAGGCTGCATGGGATCGTAATTGTTGGCGGTGCTGCTGAAGCTTTGTATTGCTGCTTGAGTGTAGAAGTTCCTACCCCTGTTCTCTAGCCAGCCCTCTGTCCTCAGGGAACAGAGGACGCCTGGCTTAACTTCCGTGCAGGCTTCTGCCTGCCTGGCTTTTGAGCAGGGGTTGGAGCTGTGCGTTGAGTTGGTAGGCTGGTAGGGCGCCAAGATTCGGTGAAGGAAATCAGGTGAGTTTTGTGGGGTGGGAACAGCACAGAAAAATGCGGAAATGCCCTGAAGGGGCAAAGGCCAGTGGCTCTTGGAGATGATTTGCTGCAAGGGTGGAAGGTGGGAGCTGAAAAGAACCTTGTGCTCGGAATTCAGCCACTTACAGGCTATCTGTGCGGACGGGCCTGGCAGAGCAGTGGGCTGGCTTGGAGTCATGACACGCTCCTGGCAACGCTACAGCGTGTTTTGTGGAAAATCCGGGCCGAGTGCCGTCAGCTGGCTGTGGGCGCAGGCGTAAATACCCTGGGGGCCTGTGCCAAGTCTGGGTGTTTAAGGCACTGTTGTGTTAAAGTAAGGGTCGTGCAAAGACTCGAGTGAGCCAGGAACCTTCACCCTCTTTGTGGTAGTGCAGTCAGGAGGGGGGGCTCCAGTGGGCTTCATGCACGACGTTGCCCTTCTGCCATTGAAAGCTGAGGTCTTCAGTCATGCTGGTTCTTTAGGATAACCCCAGCCCTGGTGGCTGGCTCTGGTTGCTGCAGGTGACTGCATCTGACTCAGCGCTGGAGAATCCTTTCCTAGTACAAACAGCGTCAGGGTGGATACCTGCCGGCATCTACCTCAGACTGTTGCTTTCTTTGCCTCCCCTGGCAGCTGTGGGTGTACTGTGTGCCATGGGCCCCCCCCGGGGGG
>NW_010425558.1:5569-6718 GCF_000710305.1 Buceros rhinoceros silvestris
ACCTCTCTGTACGGGAGAACTTCAGTGGCCTGCCAGTGGGGACCTACCAGCCTTTCACCAACATCCACCCCCCTCCCATTCCAGCAACCCCCCCGGCATACGAGTCTGTAAGTGTCTGAGCTGAGTCACCACTGCGGGCAGCAGAGGGAACCGGGGCAGAGTGCGGCGGTAGCCAGCGAAAAGGCAGCTGTCCACGCAGCGCACTGCTGTCAGCCTTTGGAGCTGCTGGGGTGGTGCTTGGCGTGGCCTGTGGGCGTGGTGCATCACTGAGTGTGATGGGATCATCCTCATGTGATGGGAGAATGACTTGTGAGAGGTTCCTTGTTCAGCTCTGTGTTTTGGCTGCAAGGAAAAGCCAGGATTTACTGCGTTGTTAAAGTGGTGGTAGACAGTTAAAAAGAGTCCACAGTGCTGGGGCATTTTCCAACGTGAAGGGTTCATCACCTTCTGTCTGTTTAATTATGGCTTTTGAGCTAATTCATGGCTAGGCTGGATGTCGATTTTTGCTGACCCAGATGACATGTTAAACACTCTTCCCTTCCCAGACTTCTCAGTCCTTGGGGACGGGGAAGGAGAGGCTGGAGTCTTCTCTTTCTGTGCTCGTCCATGTTTTTGTTGCTGCAGTTCACGATCATGCCTCCCATTCTGCTCTCGGTGACGTGCTGCTTGTTTCTGTAGTGTCCCGAGCACCAGTGCGTGCTGACACCTTGTACAGCTGTGCAGCAGCCACTGAGTCCAAGAGGTGCAGTGCTCTTGGAGGGGTGTTAATGGGTGGGGGTGGATGTCACTGACTGCGGCCCACAGGGAATGAGGAGTTAAACCAGCACACCTGACCATCCCACTGGCCTTTGTCCCAACCGGACAGAGACCCGGGACAGTGTCATTTCTATCCCTGCTGTAATTACAAGGGCCTGTCTGTTCTTCCAGAGAGAAGGGAAGTGGTAGTGGTGGTGACGGTGACATGGATGAAGAGGGCAGACTTCTCCCACTGAGGTTCTCGATAAGCGTTAGGGACCTGCTGGTGCATGTGCCCTGTTTACCCAGTTCCAGAATCTGGCCAGCACAGCCACCTCCATGGACAGAGAGTGGGAGGGAAGTCAGAGCTCTGCCACCTTCTCTCGGAACGGGAGGCAGATTCTTCTGAGCTGA
>NW_010425558.1:6788-7871 GCF_000710305.1 Buceros rhinoceros silvestris
CGAGGGTCGTAGGCCCACTTGGGGAGCGGTGGGGTGTGCGTTGCTCTGCCCGGGATGGCTGCTGTGGCCCCTGCACACCTATGGGACCTGGGCCTGGTAGGAGAGAGCGGCAGTAACCCAGCGTTTCTTTCAGATCGATGAGCCTGGTGCTGACAAGGACGGCTCTGCACCGGCGGCAGGTGAGTGTGTCAAGGGGTGTGGGAAGGCAGGGCGGTCAGGGGCTGTGGTTAGCTGGGATCCTGGCGTTGCCAGGAGGAAGCTTTCCATAGGGGGAACATGTCTGGAACCTGCTGCGTCTGGAGAGCAGGATCTGAGTTGGGAGAGGACTCTGAGAGTATCGAAACAGGGAGCATCCGGACTCAGGAGCCAGAGCCTGACTTCAGGGTCAGTACTGGGCGTCCAGCTGAAGCTGTCTTTGTCACGCCAAGTACAGGGCATTGTGGGGCCAGAGGGGCAGGCAGCAGCTCTGAGCGATGGTACGTCTTTACCCAGCATAAAATACTGTCCTCAGTGGGCACTAGGAGGGTAGGTGGGTGTGTTAGTGTTGAGGTTGTGTACAGCAGAGCGGGACTGGCGTAGAGATGGCTGTTACCCCTTGGCCCATCTGCCACAGGCTCACAAGGTGCTTTGTGCATCATCATTGGGTCTTAACAAAGTTCTCCTGCTCGTACGGTGCGCTTCTGGTCTGTACTTTATCTCTGTTGTTACCTCCTGCGCTTGACAGAGTCGAGAGGGTTTTTGGAGTAAGCAGGCCCTTGCCCACCCCAGCAAGGGCTTCTGATGGTGTGACGGGCTCCTCCGGGCAGTGCTGGTGAAGCGTGCTGCGGGAGATGGGCCCATGAGGCCCCGGCCTGGCTGTGCGCCCCTGTCTGCAGGTGTCTGTAGGAGGTGTTAGAGTGGAGAAACCCACAGCTTTGAGTCCCCCTGGCACCGTCCAGCCAGTGCAGGCATATGGGAGCTTCAGCCCACCCGCAGCTGGCCATGGGCACTGGAGGGGGATCTTCTGCTGTCTGGTGCAGCTGTGGGATGGGGTCACTCTCTGTGGCTGGCGCCCCGGGGGGTCTGGGCACCCAAAACCGGGGG
>NW_010425558.1:8000-8589 GCF_000710305.1 Buceros rhinoceros silvestris
GAGTGGCCGTGCGGTTGGAAGTGCACAAACACTGGCCGTGTTCAGACAAACACACTGGTTCTGCCTCTCGGGAGGAGTGACCTTTCTTCGTGTGGCTCTGGCCATGAAGAAGTATTTGTTAAAGCATTCACTACCATGAAGTATTTCTTTTATTCTAAACAGGTCCCGGCCCCAAGTCAGACCCTCCTAAGCCAAAAGCTGCCGCTCCTAACACCCTGGATACCTTTGTGTTGCCTGAGTTACCGTCTGTACCTGACACGCTGCCAACAGCATCTGCTGGCGCCAACTCTTCTGCCTCCGAAGACATTGACTTTGATGATCTTTCTCGGAGATTTGAGGAGTTGAAGAAGAAAACATAAAACTGACTGGGCTGTAACTGCAGCGCGAGGGGCAGAAGCTGTGACAGCTGCTGCTCTCTGAAACACTCCCCTTGAAACTAGTTTCCTCTGACTTCCAACGAGCGTGCTCGTCCTGGAGCTCTCTTTCTGCTCTTCTTAAACCAGGTGCTGCTGCTTTCCCCGTCTCGTTGCTCCGGGGGGGACTCCTGTGTGGCTGGAGCAGGGAACAGCCACGCTGACCTGTGCTGGCC
>NW_010425559.1:0-918 GCF_000710305.1 Buceros rhinoceros silvestris
CCCAAACCATCCTGTGATTCTGTGATTCTATAAGGGGGACTGGGTTAAGGATGTTTTACTAGAGAGGTGCGATGTCCTCACACACCTTGTCACCAGCACATGTGCCCAGGCACATGGGGGGTCCCCTGTACTGGCACCAGCACCAGCCAGCCCATCTTTCAGCAGGGAAAAGCCTCCCATGTGTGGCAGCCACAGAGAAAATCCACCCTAATGAAATGCTTCCCTGCAGTAATTGGATTTCCACTGTAAACGAAGTCATTACGCTGATAGTCCCTGCGCCTTTGAAGGTGAGACAATGCCAGCGAGCAGCAGCTCTGGCTGATGGAGCCATTTACGTGGTGAGGAGCCAAGCGGGGTCATTTTCCTGCTCAGGGGAGCAGAGGCTGGCGTGTGCGAGGTCAAGGTGGCCACATGGCTCCAAATGTTCACAGCTCTGCTCCGAAAAACGGGCAGGGGAGGGGGAGAGGCCGCAAAGTGATTTATGCAGTGGCCAAGGGACTTTCCAGGAGCGTGTCTGGGCTGTGGTGGCATTCCTTGGCACAACGCGCCCTCCCTGGGCAGGCTGAGTGACAGGCACTTCCCAGTCCGTGGCTCGGAGAAGGTCCAGTTGCGGGAGCGCAGAGATCTCCAGGGATGAGCAATGGGGGAAGGAGCGGGGGAAGGGTGTGGACCAAAGATGTGTGTCGGCAGCAGAGGTGGGATAGACACGAGCTCCTCTCTGAGGTCTCTGTGGAGCTCACTGAGACCAAGAACCCTGGTCGGATTGGGGACAGGTGAAATCAAACAAATCCAAGTTAGTGATTTGAATCACCCTTTAAATTTACAAGTGGAAAGTATCAGTTCAAACAGAGGCAGCTCGGTTTGCGCTCATCCCTCATTTCTCTTTCGGGAGAAGTTGTTGTGATGGGCGGGGCAGCC
>NW_010425559.1:1289-2660 GCF_000710305.1 Buceros rhinoceros silvestris
CGGGTGGATGTGCTGCTGCGGGGCAGGGGGCAGTGGGGACCTGGCAGTGCTGGGGGAGTGGTTGGGCTTGATGAGCTTAAAGATCTTTCCCAACTGAAACACCTCTATAAATTTGCCCTGACACAGCTGGGTGCAGCCGCAGCCCTGTGCTGGCTCTCCTGTGCTGTGGTGGGTCCCCGAGCCCATCTGATGAGCTTAAAGATCTTTCCCAACTGAAACACCTCTATAAATTTGCCCTGACACAGCTGGGTGCAGCCGCAGCCCTGTGCTGGCTCTCCTGTGCTGTGGTGGGTCCCCGAGCCCATCCCCCTCCCACCGAGCCCATCCCCACCCCCTCATGCTGCTGCAGCAAGGATGGGCAGAGAGGCTCACCCGCGCTCCCTCCTGCAGAGCTGCCTGCCTCCCCGCCACGGGGCAGATGGGATTGGGAACGGGGGCTGGATTCGGGAGGTCACACATCGATGCCAAGAGGAGCCTTTCAGTAAATCTGGGCTCCAAGACACTGCGCCTGGCTGGCAGCGTGAGTTGGGGAGTTGCCGGCATTAGGAGAGGTGGTTTGGGAAAGCCACATTTTGGGGAGACAGGGTGGCTTCTTGGAAGGGAGGGACTTCTTCAGACTTTCCAAGAGCACAACGATCCCCAACAGCTAGAAGCTCAAGTGGGAAAAACTGCAGTGGAACTAAGAGGAACATTTTAATGGGCGGTAATGAATCGGTGTAACAGGTTGCCAGGGGACAGCTCTCAACCCCACGGAGCCTCGCAGCGGTGCCTGCCCCTCAGAAGGCGACGTTCTTCCATCGCAGCGCTCTGCGGTGAAGAACCGCTGGATGCTGTCAGCACATCAGAGCTGCTCGGCGCAGCATGCTGCCTCTGCCTTAAAACACCTACGTCCTACCTCTGAGGGAGGGAGCGACAGAGTTTTCTGCTTTCACACTCTGTTGACGCTTTTCCTGGCTTCCCACCACGGGCAGCAGACACCAGCGACACCCCGCTCTGAGACCTGCAGATTGGAAACTAAATGGCTGCGGACACCCAGCTGCAGCTCCGTGACCACCGAGACACATCTCTCTGCTCCACGACCCAAGCAGCAAAACCATCACATGTTCGTCCGGCAGAACACAGGCCCTGGGAATATGCTGCTAGTACCATCATTTAATTTATTCCCAACAATCCGATTAGTAAATCAATATCTGCCAAGCCCCGTCACCGTCGCAGGCCATGGATATTCCTCCACGCCTGCTTCGGGACGTCTGACAGCGTGTTTACATGAGATGAAAAACTCAAATTATTTGGCTCAGCGTCAAGAGCAGCCTCTCTTTTAGCAGCCTGCAGTGGCGGCCCCCGATGAAAGGTAATGAACCGATAACAAAC
>NW_010425559.1:2711-6581 GCF_000710305.1 Buceros rhinoceros silvestris
CTGGTCGAAAAGGCCAGCCGCTCTTTTAGCAGCCTGCAGTGGCGGCTCCCGATGAATGTTAATGAGCCGTTAACAATGCCCGCGCCTTGCGCGCCCTCGCTGCCCTGTGTCAGAGGAAGGAAGCACCTTTCTGGCGTTTAAAACCTTTGGAAGTTGCATTGTCTCCCTCTGCGATGACCATTTTGGAGGGGAGGTTGGCAGGAGCCATCATCCATATCGATGGAGGCATCACCGCTCCTTTCACTTCTAAAACCTTCCACGCACATTGACCAGGCTCTGAAGGGCCACCCGTGACCTCCGCCCGGCCCCAGCTCTCCCTGCTGCCCTTTCAGCACGTCTCGGGAGATGGCGCCTCCTGCTGAGGACCCTTCCTTGCCAGGACTCCATTGCCATACGCTTTTCAAGGCCTCTTTGGGAAGCGGCCAGCCGAGCTGCGCGGGGGGCTGGAGGAGTGCAGGTGTGGGTGGCAAGAGCGATGGGTAGGAATTAAGACCAGCGTCAGTGGGGTCTCCACCGTATTTTGTTGCCTACAGATTAAAGCTTCCTGCGGCGGCTTGAAATTTTCCCGTGAAAAGTAATTTCTGCTATAAATATCATGAGTCAGTGACGCTTGGGAAGAGTTTTCTTACTTGTAGAGTCATCCTCTTTCTAAAAGGCAAATGTCTTCATTATTCCTTCCTTAGATAAAGGTTTTTCTTTAGCACATGTTATTTCCTGCTGGGTGAGTCAGAGCACCTCGTACAGACGCTGTAAGGTTGTGTCACGCTACAGCCGGTGATTTATGTACGGGTGGATAATTACAGCCGTTAATTAGGGGTTAATGAATTGCGCGCAGTCCTCAAGCGGCTTTCTCGCGACACAAAGGCAGAATCACAGCTACGATGAGCACCAGGAGAGAAGATCCTCACCAGGGCTGCTCAGGGCTAAAGAACCACTCAGAAAATCAGATTCTAATGGTCTGTTTTGAAAGCCAGCCTAAGGCCGAGCTTGGACCCATTCGAGGCCGAGCTTGGCTCCCCGCAGAGCCCCGCCAGACCCTGGAAAATGTTTTCAAAACACAGACCAAAGGAGGGCAACTCAAAAAGCGCCCCCAGCCCTTGCAACACCACAAATCCTCTCCAGGGAGGCCCAGGTAGGGCTGTCACAGAGCATCCTGCAGCCAGACGGCCCAGCCTGGCCGCCCGCCGTGGGCTTCGGTGCCCCAGCAGTACCTTGTCCCCGGCAAAGGGCTGGCACGGGTCCTTCCGCCGGACCGCTGCTGGCATCCCTCGGGCAGGCTGCACCGTGGGGTGGGCTGCCCCGGGAAGTGGCATCGGCAGGCGAGGGCGGCAGGATGGCATCTGAGATCCAGCTCTCACCACCACGCTTTGGGGACACCCGCCCGCCGTGGGCTTCGGTGCCCCAGCAGTACCTTGTCCCCGGCAAAGGGCTGGCACGGGTCCTTCCGCCGGACCGCTGCTGGCATCCCTCGGGCAGGCTGCACCGTGGGGTGGGCTGCCCCGGGAAGTGGCATCGGCAGGCGAGGGCGGCAGGATGGCATCTGAGATCCAGCTCTCACCACCACGCTTTGGGGACACTCTGAGGTTTAAGGCATCTGCAGTCGCTCCTCTCTTTGCTGCCACGGGATGTAACAAACCTCTTCCGTTTTTGCTCTGTTACTGCTCTTTGAATAAGCAATGAGACTCCCCTTAGCTGACATGATTTTTTTGCACAGCCAGGCAGTGTTTGCAGTGTGGGGACGTCTGCCGTCAATGATTCATTCCTTCCTCTCCTCTCTCAGCTGATACCTTCCTCCCAGCCATAATAATATGCATTTCCCCTGTTAATCGTCCTCACGTTTCTGTGCTTGGGATATTTCATGCCCCAGGAGGGGGCTGGTGAGGGGAGAGGCGGGTTTTCCCTCGCATGAAAAGGAGACCTAGAGCATGGCACGGGGACCTCCCCTGGAGGTGACACAGCCGATGTCTCAAGGGTTGCTGGCTTTGCTCCGCTTGGATGGTGCTAAATTTTCCTGAGCTCAATAGCAGGGAAGACAAGGAAGATCTCAGAGGCTCCGATCCTATTCTCTGCCTGCCTTCATCTCAGTGATTTTGTCTGCCCACCTCCTCCTCCTCCTCCTCCTCCTTCTCCTCCCCCGGCAAACCTCCACTCCCGGGCACAGATGTAGCTGCATCATCCGCCAAAGAGGATTACGAGAGAGAGGGAGCTGGGAAGACACTTCTCCTACCGTCAGCTGCCATCCCTCCTTCATCTCATCCTGCACAGCGGGCTGCTCCGATGGAAGACGTTTGCACGATGGGATGTCACACACCCTCCTGTGCTCCCCACCACCTCACGGGGCCTTTCTGCTCCATCCCATTGCTTCCCCAGCCCTCACCACATCCCTCCTGAGCTCACAGCCTCTGTGGGGTCTTCTAGGAAACATCTCAGTTGAGCTCCAAGTCCCTGAACCACCAGAGGAGGTCGCAGGGAAGGGTCACTCCATGCTCAGCCCAACACTTTCCCCCTACGTGTTCGCTGTTGACCGCTGCTGGAGGAGCTCCCGGCCCAGAACATCTTTTCATGAAAGCCCTTCCCCTGTTTGGTCTCAGCACGAGCAGATGCTGCTCGTTTTTGATGTGTCCATTGCAGAGGGGATCATTTGATCTTCAGATTTCTCAGTGAAGTCAAGTCCTAGCCTGCAATTTCCTTTCAGACGCGTTAAGTTCCTTCCTAATTTTCAATTCACTCTTCTTTTGTGGGTGATGAATAGAGAAGGGTGTTCTCCATCAAAGACGCTTTATTAAAATGCAAATAAACTTCAGACTGAAGGTCTGTTTGAGCACTGAATATCCCGTACCTCAACAGAGAACACTGAATTTGGTCCCAAGGACTGAGGAGCAGAATTCTTTTTCTCAGGCCCAGCGAGGAGACTCCAAAATCCGCCAGACTTCACTCAGTGTTTGGCCACAAAACATTTCCAAGGGCTGCAGGGGAGGGTGGACAGGTCCGTGGAATAGGACTCTCTGGAGACTTGCTAAATTTGTAACAACGGCGCCTGCTTGTGCTGAGCATGGGTGGTGTCTGGGAAGATCTCTCGGAAGAGATGGTCTTCCTGCACGCCTCGAGTCTACCAGGGCTCCCTGCATGCCATGTCCCATGGAGTCCGGAGCTGCTTCAACACTGAGTGAGCTCGTGAACGCCCCAGATTCAGGAGTGCAGGACGGGAAGGGTGACGTGTCTCCTCCCCACCCGTGGCTAAAGCTGCCTGGCAGCTGAGGCTGCCTGGGGAGGGACAATGCCTGGAGCGGGATCGAACCCTATTCACCAGCTGTTTCCAAACCCCAAATGGGGTCTCTAAGGGGAACCACCGCGTGCAGCCCCGCCTCCTGCCACCCCTCCGGGTGAGTGCGGAGAGGCCGCACTGGGTGCTGCCCGAAACAGACCCCTCAAAGCCTCCCGGTCCTGGAGGAGCCGTGGGCAGGGGGAGGAGGGAGCGTGTCCCGGGTGGGTGAGCTCTACTCTTTGCTGGGAATCCAGCGAGGTTCCTGCTTACAGGGGACATCCCCAGCTATGCTGGTCCCCAGGGAGGTGTGTCACTTGTTGATTGATGTTTCCATGGCCATCTGCAGCCGGGGGAGGCCAAAGTCGTGACCAGAATCTATCCAGGTTGCCATGGCAGCAGGGAAAAAAAACCCTAAAAAGCAGGGGAAGAAGCAAGTAATAGGTATGGGAAAAGGGATCTCCAAAACAATAAAAAGCCAACAGCATCTCAGCGCCAACATGGACCTGGTGGAAGCTCCAGGGTCCCTTGGATCATGCGGGGTCACACTGGGTACCGGAAAGCGGAGCAGCCGCCAGCTGCAGACCTGATTGCATGTTACCTTGCAG
>NW_010425559.1:6618-8630 GCF_000710305.1 Buceros rhinoceros silvestris
GCGGGGTCCCCCGGGGTCCGGAAAGGCGGACCAGCCGCCAGCTGCAGCCCTGCTTGCATGTCACCTTGCAGCATGGTGAGGCAACAGCAGCAGCACCCACTACCATCGAGGCACCCACCAGCACCCCAGGCTCGTAGAGAAGAGAGGATCCACCCGTGGGTCATGAGTGGATGCAGAGCCATGGGCAGGAGGAGGAGGAAGCCAGGAGCAGCGTTACCATCACTCTCCTTGGAGCGGGGAGAAAGCCCCTTAGAGCCTTTTGGGGCACTGGGATCAGGTAGAGGTTCCCTTTCTTACGTATGAAAAGACTTCAGTGTTTCCTTGTCCTGTCTCAATGCTTCTGCCTCCTGCTGGAGCCCCAGGGACCAGGCAGCCAGCACTTGCCACTGGCTCCAGGACGCTAAATGGTTGCAAGAGCTCATCAATATGGATTTGTTCCTTGCCTGGACTTTTCCATGGTCCAGAAGAACCTGAGTTACTCGTTTTAACTCAGCCTGACCTGGCTGCTGTTGAACCCATGGGTGGTTAGATTTCTCAGCTGTCTGTGAGCCTCAAGTTACCTACTGTGGAGCAGACATGGAGCACCACTGTCCTAGTGTCCACCCCTTCCTCTTTCCGTGGTCCAGAGGTCTCCTTTCCCACAAGCTCCTTTAGGAGGTTCAGGCTGGAGGGCCGCCTCTCAGCTCCAGCACAGCAAAGGCAGTCTGAGCCCCACATCTCCACCAGCTCGGGACTTCCCCCATCACATCCATGACCATCACCTCCAATCATCTAGTCTGCCATATCCCCCATGGCAGGGGGGTGGAAATAGATGCTTTTTAAGGTCCCTTCCAACCCAAACTGGGTTCCAGGTTCTATGATTCTGTGTGTGAACCAGCTGGGATGCACATCTTCCAGCCATGAGGCTGGGCTGGGTGCGTGGGTGCTGGGCCCATCCCCTAAATGCACATGGACCGTGTGGGTGGTTGGCAGTAACGCTCCCAAAGAAAGGTTTCTGACTTTTCCGAAGTTAACCTTGGTAGCAGAATAGCAGGAGGTAGCAGTGGACACCCAGGGACACAGGTTGGTGGTCTGGATGTTGCCCCAGGTGAGCAGCAGCTCAGCATCCTCCCTGAGCCCAGCTGCCACCTGGGAGGAGACACTGGTTTCTCACCTTGTCTTCCCACCATGTTGCCCTTTAACTGAGATTCAAAATGAAACTTTGCCAGCCAGAGGTGAGTCTTCACAAGGAGTGGGCTGTCAGGGCTGAGAACATGCCTGGTTTGCTTTCCTCACATCTCCTCAGCACTTCCACCACCTCCTTGATTCATCTGAGTGTGTCACTGCATGGCAGCAGGCTTGTGGAGAACAGCCACGTCACGTTATCCGTGGCGGGAGGAGAGGGAGGCTTGCCAAGGAGCTGGAAGCAGCAATTCCTCTGCGGAGGGTGAGTGTGGGATCAACATCACCAATCCCACCCATCCGGGGCTGGAGCTCAGGCACCACCATAGCAACCACCCAGCCCCGTGGGGCAGCCGTGGAGGAGTGAAGGGTCTATCTGCTGCTGCACTTCCCGCTCCAAGCCTTAGTTGAGGAACTGTTGGCTCAGTGAGCAAGACCACGTGGCAATGGCTATGAGACAAACGGGTCTTCCAGGCCTGCCCAAGCCACCCCTGCAGATGGAGGAGGCACTTGGAGGGGTCAGAGACAGCACCAGGACAGCAGCAATGTCAGGGTAGGCACTGTCATGCCTTCTGCTGACCTCGGTAGAGACAACCTCAGGCTCTTGTGCAGCCTCTGAAGCAGACTGAGTGACCTGGAGTCACGGGCTTCATCTGAAGGACACTTAGAACAATGGGAAAACTCAGCATGTGGGTATCGACCCATCTACAGAACCACCGAATTGTTTGGGCTGGAAAAGCCCTTTCAGCTCCTCGAGTGCCCCCGTTCCCCAGCACTGCCAGGTCCCCACTGCCCCCTGTCCCTCAGCAGCACCTGAACACGGCTGGGAACCCACTCCCGGGGTGGCGCTT
>NW_010425559.1:8729-10983 GCF_000710305.1 Buceros rhinoceros silvestris
GGGACTCCACCACTGCCCTGGGCAGCCTGGGACACGCCGGCACAACCCCAACAGGACAGAAACGGCTCCTCAGGGACAACCTCAACCTCCCCTGGGGCAACTAGAGGCTGTTTCATTCTGTCACTTTTTACTTGGAAGAAGTACCCAAGTTTCCTTCCCACCTGACGGTGGATGTACTTTGTGAAGACATCTACACCTGAGCGAGTTTCCCCATTCAGGAAACGATGAATCAAGCCCTTGGACAGAGGTTCCTTTGACTGGGGGCTGCAAGCTGGTGAGATTCCTGCACATCTGGCAGTGTGCAGCTAAACCTCACCCTGCGTGCCCGGGGGGTTGTCGTCCCCGCAGCCTGGCTGTCCGAGGCCGTGCAGCATCGCCACCTCCACAGGCAGATTTTCCACAAGTCCAGATTCCGCCAAGCCCCGGACAGCGCTTTATTTCGTGGCAGTTTAAAGAAGATGGACCACAGCACCCATTTCACAAGCGCACCATCTCCCCTCGCGTGTAACTCCTCACAGCACCTATTGAACAGCCCCGCTGAGCATCTAATTATCACGTTAATGACATAAATATCAGAGAAATATAGGGAAGCAGATTGACTACCAAAGCGATGCGGAACGTCTAACCTGGAGACAGTTTTCCCGTGCAATTACTGTAATGTTAAACGTCGTTACATAACGATTACAGATTCCAGGTCAGGTTTGCCGTACGTCACGGCAGCATGGGGTGTTTTGACATTTATGGGCATATTTTTTATTTTTAGTTAGTTTGGTTACCATGGCAGCGAGAAGAAATCTGCACTAGGCTTAGCTGTATGTTAGATTGTGGCCTCCCACTTGATACATCCAAAAACTTTGCAACTGATTTTCCCCAAAACCGTCAGCCACGAGCCGTGATGGGCGGAACGAGGCTTGAGGAGAAAACAGCCCCCACGCTGCGCCTGGATGGGAAGCTGCTCCCGGAGCCCCTCGCTGACGCCTGGGTCAATGCAGACGCTCGTTAGCATATCAGGTTTTACTCATTTCATAGAATCACAGAGTGGTTTGGGTTGAAGAGACCTTCCGAGCTCACCCAGCCCAACCCCCTGCAGGGAGCGGGGACATGGGCACCCAGAGCTGAGGTTATATTGTGGAATATTGCTCCAAAACCAGCCTCCTGGGGGCTGACAGTTTCTCCTCCCTTTTCCCTGCTAGAGCTCTGCACTTGTTGAGGTTCCCCGCAGCAGGACCCTGCCATGGTTCAAGAAGCCTTGGATCAAACTGGGAAGCCAAGAAATGCCAGTGAGAGACAGTTTGCTTGTCCATGCTGAAGACGCGGGGAGTATCACACCTTCAGCCCATCTTGTGAACCACTAAACGTTCCCCAGCTGAGCCTGTGGGCAGCAGAGAAAGGAGGAGGAGGACAAACCAGCCCATGGGAGGAAGGACAGATTTTTCTGGCGGGAGGAGGTTAATATTGCTGCTCTCCAGCATGAGTCACGGGCTGCAGAAGTGGGGCGTTAGTCTCAGGGGAGATGAGTAAGTGGGCAGCACACGAAGGCAGCGGGCAAAGGACCATCACAATTTATACCTGCAGCTTTGCTCCCCCCGCCTGTGAGCAAAGTTCTGCTCTCTCGATTAAAATCAGAATTTTTCCACTATCTCCCCAGAGTAAAATAAAAAAGAAATCAAAAATAAATGATGTCACCTTCGGAAGTAATCAGCAAAATGTAGATTTACAGGTTTTTCAGAGCGCCTCACTCTGAGGCATCATTTAAGCGTTTAGCGTCTCTTTCACTGTCCTGCAGCAGTCAGACGTCCCCAGGTCCTGGCGTATCCCCAGGTCCTGGCGTATCCCCAGGTCATGGTGAACCCCCAGGTGATGGCGTTTCACCAGGCTGGGGGATGCTTGGTGAAGCAATTTTGCCGTCTTACTGGCAGAAGTGATTTTCGGGAGGTAAGAGAGAGGCACGGCCACCCCGGGGCTCGGCCACCCGCTGATGCCCACGGTCACTGCTGGCATCGCTGGTGAATGGTCCTCAGAGAAGAACAACAGTTCTTCAGCGCTTGGGTTTTATCCTCACGCTGTGCTGGTTGTAGTAAGCAAAGTGTGTGCTCAGCAATAAGTCTGTTAAAGGAAAAAGTCATTAAATATTTAGAAGGGTTACACTGTTAATGTTCTCATTAGTGTTTCTCGGGATCGGGTCTCACCGCCAAAGAGCCGTGGCTGCCCTGAGCCAGCAGCAGCCTCCGCCCCCTCCCCACGTTCTTAGAAT
>NW_010425559.1:11118-13633 GCF_000710305.1 Buceros rhinoceros silvestris
CCACAGGTTCTTAGAATCACAGAACCCCAGACTGGTTTGGGCTGGAGAGACCTTCCGAGCTCACCCAGCGCAACCCCCTGCAGGGAGCAGGGCCATCTGCACCCAGAGCAGGGGGCTCAGAGCCCCAAGGGCCAACCTGACCTGCCATGGGGCCAGCGATGGGGCTGCTGCCACCTCTGGGGGCAGCCTGGGCCAGGCTCTGCCCACCCTCAGCACAAACAATCTCTCCCTTCTCTCTGGGCTGACTCTTTCTGGGTGTACTGGGTACATAAACAACTCACAAGCTGCTCATCAGCCAAACAAGCCTGAGTGTCACTGCTTGGTGAGAGGGAAGCAGTGAGACTCTGATTCCAACAGTGATTCAGGAAAAATTCTGCCTTTGAGTGTTTTGCCATTGGGAAGCTCTCCTTCAGCTTCCCAAATCCATCTAGCTCCAGGAAACACCACCCCTATCCCAGGAAGCTGCTGCTTGCTGCCAGGAGTGCGGCAACAGAGCTGGCAACAGCCTTCAGAGCACGGCAGGCTCTGTCCTGGGCAAGGGGAGGCTGGTCCCCGAGAACCAGGTGTTAAAATATTTAAAAACTTGGAGGTTTGGCTACAGGCTCAAAGAATTTCTTGGGTCCCTCATGTTCAGACAAGTTGGTGACAGATAAAATGGGCAAAGATGCCACCTGGGTTCAATGAAGGTGGATCATCCACAACAATTTGGCATTTTTCCTTGAAGAGAAGAGACCTCAGAAACGAACGGGAGGCGGTTTCATCATTCTGAGCTCCTTCAGTGCACCTGAAATGGTGCTTGGAGCAAGAGATGTCACCAGTACCAAGCTCTGACAGTCCTGCTGGGAAACAGCTACTGGTGGAGCCCTGGGAGTCTCAGACCTGAACATCCCTCTAGCGTTTCTGCTGCTGGTCTCGGCACCAAAGACGAGAGTGACCTCAGCGAACGCACTAACGACGCGAAGCCAGGAGGTGTCCTCAGAGCGGAGGAGCAGCAGGGTGGGCTGGAAGCTCCGAGTGACCCGGGGGAGCCGAATGACGGTGGGGATGTGGATTTTGAGGTCATGCATGCATAGAGGACTTCTGCTGTCAGCCAAGAGCTCATCTGTTCCAAACGACTGAGGAGGAGGAGGATCAGGGTGCAGTGGTTGATTGCGGGAGGAATTATGAGCTGCCAATGTCTTAAAGTTGTAAAAAGATAACCCTAATCCTGGGCTGCACCCGCCGAGGTGCTCCCAGGAGCAACACGGGGCTGGAGGAACATTGGGTACCCATGTAGCTGACGAGGAACCACGCATGGTACCTCCAGGCACGAGAGGAGAACACAGTTCCAACGCCTGAAGCAGGTTTCCCACGTGGTAGTGGAAGATCAGCGGCTGCCACCAGACACCCAAGGCCTCTCCAGCAGCACGGGGGCAGCTCTGGGGTGGCCCTGGGGCACGTCCCAAGCTCCCCCTCTCAGGATGGAAACCCCGAGCCCTTGTCCACCCTCTTATTTACCTCTTCAAGGGGTTACGAGAGCGCGATGAATAAAGGAGACCGCAGAGCTCTTTGTCTCGGCTCATTCCTCTCTTTTATTTATTATCTCTGGCCTGGCTCAGGACCTCATAAATCAACCCAGACGCACCCTCCCGGCTACCCGCTACCTGCACACACGCACGGTGCACTGGCACACCGTCCTCGGTCCAGTCCACCTCTCCCCTCGAAATCTCACCCCGGACCTGAGGCCCCAGCATGGAGCTGGGAGGGAAGGTGGGAGCCAGGCAATCTACCACCTCCCCGAGATCCTGCCGGCACCGTGAGAGATCCATTCTCCTCCTCTGCGCCAGTGGATGGAGATCGATCGGCGTGGTGGGGAGATGCCGGCAGATTAATTAGCGACAGCCAGCCTTCAGCTTCGTGTCCCACCGCTCCTCGCTCCAGGCCGAGACGCGAATGCTATTGATTTCCCAGTCCCGCCTTCCCCCTGCCCTCTAATTGCTGCGGGGGGTCGCAGCTCAACGTTTCGTAGCAGACGCGTGTTTGCACACACACATGCACACGGCAGAGGGTTATGAAACTGCTGTTGCTTCACGCGAGGGAAGTTCAGGTGATTCCTCATCAAGGCGATATTAACCCGAAGAAAATATTTAGTTGTTAAAAAGGTAGGAACAGCCCCTGCCTGCCACGCAGGATTCCCAGCCCGTGTGTACCCACCGCGTCCTGCCCCTCAGCACTCCCTTGAGGTCCCACAGGGTGGGCTCAGGACCGGCTGCCAGCTGCCCACCTCCACCTGCGTGTCACCGTCACCAACAGCTTCCTCCCACAGCGATGTCACGGAAAAAAATACTGCAGAATTTCCGCGGAGAAACGCCCAGGTTCGGATCTTTCGTCCCAGTTTGCGATGGTTTTCCATTCCTCAAGGTAATGCCGAGACACGGCAGTGGATCCCTCCCTCCAGTTTCCCAGGCTGGGCAAGTCCCGGTCGTTACCCCTCCCCTGGCAGGCAACTGGGGGGACCTGGGGCTTCCATGCCCTC
>NW_010425559.1:14022-14682 GCF_000710305.1 Buceros rhinoceros silvestris
GTCAGAGGCGTGGTGCCGGGAGCCAAAGGAGGTGGCTGGGAGGGAGGTGGGAGGGGGATGGGCGAGCGGGTCTGGACACTGGTGGCCACCTCCAGCCCTTGCGTCACGCCCCCTTACTGTGGTTTTCCAATCGGTTTAACCACAGAACCGCGGTGGCACTGAGATCTCTTCCGGGGGGTAACAGAGCACATACGACCCAAGCAGCATCGCCCACCGCCCCACCGTGCTCCCATCGGTATCTCCAGGCTTGACCCCGGTTTCAGCTTAGAACACAATGATTTCTTGAACCTTTAACTTGTGATTTCTGATCACAGTGACATTGGATGAACACCGAAGCTGCGTCAAGTAATTATTGCAGGTTTATGGCTGCACAGCTCTCGGGGTGGGAACAAGGCTGACAGTGGTAAAAAATACCCAGGCAGAACTCGGGGATGCTTCTGCCTTGCTGAGATGAAAGTGAAGCTGCTGCGCCGAGAAGGAAACAGCTACATGGTGATTTCCAAACGCCCTGGCTGCACTGCTGGAGCGTGGCCAGAGACGGGCAGCGGAGCTGGTGCAGGGTCTGGAGCACAATGTGCTGAGGAGCGGCTGAGGGACCTGGGGGGGCTGAGCCTGCAGCAAAGGAGGCTCCGGGGAGACCTTCTGGCTCTGACAACTCCC
>NW_010425559.1:14889-15819 GCF_000710305.1 Buceros rhinoceros silvestris
TGAACGCCCCATCCCTGGAGGGGTTTCCCAGCCGTGTGGAGGTGCTGCTGCGGGACAGGGGTCAGTGGGGACCTGGCAGTGCTGGGGAACGGGGGCACTCGAGGAGCTGAAGGGGCTTTTCCAGCCCAAACGATGTGGTGGTTCTGGGACTCCGCTTTGTGGGGCTTTTTCCTCTTTCTGCCCGTCCACATAGTCAGCTTATCACCACAGCAGCGTACCTGCCAGAGTGAAAAACGGCCACGGGAAGCGAGAGGCAGAGCAAACAAGGAATGATGGGTTTACTACGGCAAAAGGGCAGCGAGAGGAATGTGAGCACGGAAAAAAATGACCAACTCTGAGCAGACACCAAAAGGGAGGAGAGCTCAGCGGAGTCCAGGGGTTGGCACGGTGCTGGTGGTCAATATGGAGCCAGGAGGAGCCTGGAGGAGCAGAAAGGAAAGCACAAAACACCCCTGGAGAAGAAAAACACTCAGAAAGTCCTTTTCTCCTTATCACTTGTCCCTCCTTATCAGGCTGAGCAATGGCAGCGCTTCCTCCTGCATCTCAGCTCTTGGGCTTCTCCCCCTTTTCAGTATGACTTCAAGCCCCAGACTGGACCCTTCAACTCCAAGCTCCCACACCAAGCTGCTCAGACCACGGCTTTTCTCCTAAGACAGGTCCAAAACCACCATCACGGGAGGCGCAGAGCAACCGTGCTGACAGGCAGCCCCAAACGGCTGCTCAGAGAGAGGGAAATGAGAGATAATACAGAGACATTCCATGTAATCTTATTTTTCCGTCGGCTGGGAAGGATCCGCTGTGCCGCACTGCATGTTGCCAGGATGTTTTAAAGACCTCAGGCGACCTTCAGCATAAGCACGAGTGAGAAGCCAGCCGCAGGAGACCCGAAGGGCCACAGCCCCGCTCTCCAACACCCAAAGAGAGGGTCAG
>NW_010425559.1:15898-16127 GCF_000710305.1 Buceros rhinoceros silvestris
CGCCCCGCTCTCCAGCACCCCACGAGGGGGTCCCGGGCTCGGGGATCGCAGGTGCTTGTGTATCCAGGCAGTCACCTTACTGATACAGGTAGCAGGAAGCTATAGGATTGCTGAGCGTGTTGCATTTATTAGATACAGGTGGCTATTCTAATAATTATTACTACAGGCTCATGACACAATCCCTCAGCAGATTTCTTGCCTCCAGCACTCCCAGCTCTGAAAGGCACCT
>NW_010425560.1:0-272 GCF_000710305.1 Buceros rhinoceros silvestris
GGGTGCTGGCGGGGCGAGGAGCAGTTTCTCTGACCGCCCCCCTCCCTCCTCTCCCGAGCGATCAAGTGTGGCTGCCCCCGGCCTCCCACAATGCCCTAAGGGCAACCGCAGGAAGAACGTCTTCCCAGGGGCACGGAGCTTCCATCCTCTTTTCAGTCGTAAACTGTGGGATTTTAAAGAAAATTTGCCTCGTTGGCCTCTGAGTCCTCAAGGTCCTTGTGTGTCAGGCCGGGCCTTAAGCTGCCCTCCACAAGACTGAGGCATTACGATAC
>NW_010425560.1:514-8952 GCF_000710305.1 Buceros rhinoceros silvestris
AAATACTGCACACCCACCTCGAATCCGAGGTGTGTGCGTCTCCGAGCTGCCAACTCCTGGTACAGTAAATGCCCCCTCGTGTCCCGAGCGCTTCTGTGGGGCCCCGAGAGGCTGATTGCTCTGGTGCCACCGTCACCCGCAGCCACTGCCAGCTGTCCCACCTGCTGTCCCACCGTGTCCCACCGTAACCAGCACGGCAGGGTCACGGAGCGCCCACCTCGAATCCGAGGTGTGTGCGTCTCCGAGCTGCCAACTCCTGGTACAGTAAATGCCCCCTCGTGTCCCGAGCGCTTCTGTGGGGCCCCGAGAGGCTGATTGCTCTGGTGCCACCGTCACCCGCAGCCACTGCCAGCTGTCCCACCTGCTGTCCCACCGTGTCCCACCGTAACCAGCACGGCAGGGTCACGGAGCGCGGCTGTCCTCACGCTGCAGGGGTGAACAGCGGTGCTGCCGCTCACGCAGCCGCAGCACCCTCGCTCTCCGCCGTGTCCTTTTTTGTTTTGTGCAGAGACAGCCTGTCCTGCTCACGGCCCTCCTCAGCCACTTGCTGCTGACTGCAGGCTGAGGAGTGAGTGGCCAAGTAACCCAGATCTGTCTAGAAGCTGGTGTGTCAGGGAATTGGATGACACTGGTGCCTCTGGGTGGCCAGAACGGTGCATATCTGTTCCTCAGCAGTTACTATACACGTCTGTGACTGCTGATTTCCCAGCCCAGGTCTATCACAGCCACCTCCTGTCTGGTGGAGGATTATTTAGCTTGCCCTGCCATTTTTTTTCGAAACAGGGAACAATGCTGAATATACCCCACACGCACAAGTGCACAGTCACAGAAAAACCTTCTAGCAACACAAACCCGTGACCCCTCATGACCAGTCATAAGGGCATTGCTAAACCCGGTTTAACTCTTTGCTTAGTCCCAGACGAAACCATCATTTTGCACTCTGTCCCCTCAGCCTCTTGCTCTTCTGGAAAATAAACACAGGTCATGGCTCAGGACCACTGTGATTTTCCCAAACTCACACTACCTTGGTTCAAATGTCTTACATTTACTGAAGTTGATCATTCCACACTGATGTTTAAGATGTCCACATAACCATGAGGAACAGTGAAGAAGGCTGATATCCCCACTCCTTTCTTTCCATAGTTGTGGGTGGATAATTCGGTGAACCACATTGTGTACGTAGAGCAGCGCTGTTGGGTTGTGAAGCACAGTTGCATCTTGAAGACAAGTTGATTGTATGCCGATGGATGTGACAGAGCTGCTGGCAGGGCTTGAGGGTGAGGTGTAGTGCCTCAGGGTATGGATGTTTTCCACACCTACCTGGGTTCTAAATAAAGCAGCGTCTTGTATTATGGTGACACTTTGTGATGACACATGCCAAAGGCTCAAAACACCAGAACAGTATTTCATGGGCTATAGAACAGTTCTGGCATTTTTTCAGAATTAGGAAAAATTACCTGAAAATGTGAAAAATAAAGGAGTTGTTGATTTGTGGCCCACTGTAAAGTTTGTCACTTCCAGATCTATGGTTAAAAACTGGCAAATTTTAATCTTATGGTGTCTGTTACACCAAAGGTACCCCTGAGACTTGAACATGCTTGGCTCAGCAGTTACCCTGAACACCTGGAGTACTGGGGAGAGGTTCCAGAGGGACCAGTAGACAGTCATACAGAGCTTAGGACTACCAAGGGTTTGCAGGAGATCATTACAAAGGAATTCTGTCGGCTTCGATTTAACACTAAGGTTTGCCGTTATGCAGAGTCATCCACGAGTGATCCCCAAAAGCCAAATACATGAATACAGTGGCATGGGCAGCTCCTTTGCACCTTTGTTACTGTCCATAGTTCTTCAGATGAAGCATTGCTCCCGTTCAGATCATTATTACACACTCTCGTCTGTCGGTCATCAGTGCCTCAAACCCAAACTGACGGAGCAGCCAATGGATGTCATCGTAATGCGCCAAGATGCCTCAAGATTCCAGGCTTTTCTGAAGTGTGGTTGGCTACCATAGCCAGGACTCGTGCTGTGTGTGGGCCGCTCTGGATGAACACATTCTCGCTAGGGCAGTTGCTGTTGCTCTGTGCTGCTGTCTCTGGCGGAGTTCAGCCAAGGATCGTGAAGGGCCCAGGGCAGAGGACTACTTGTGCCTTTGTTTAGTCTCCAGTCGTACAATGTTTATTGCCGTGGACTATCAGAACCATGCTTCACTGGCTCTAGTTTTGGGAGTAATACAATCCTTTTAAGAAATCACAGCTCTTAGGTGGTATTTGGATGCATTTCAAGAACACTTAAATCAGCGTTCACTTGTTCTTTGTTGTAAACAAGACTAAAACGTAATGGAAAAGAGTAAGCTATTGAAACGTGAGGAGAACGAAAACCACCAATTCTTAACCACCAAGATGGTATGTGCGTTGTCACCAAACATCGCACTAAGTTTCTGAAGAGCCTTAAACCGTAGGTCCGTCCCAAAATGTGTATTCAGGTCCGTAGTCTGTCTTTCCCGGGTGTGTGGCTCCACTGCCCGGTCAGATTCTAGGCTGGTTTCCCTGAATATGGTGCATAGGAGGGCACTGACAGGGCAGCCTACAACAGCATCAAGAAAGACATTCTCATGCTCACACGCAGCCTACGTCACTGTCCTGATCTTGGCGCTCTGTGCATTTTTCCTCTGTGTGAGGGATGGTGGGGTTGTGTACTGCTGGCTGAATGTTGCAGTAATAATACAGTGACCTCCAGAGCTTAAATCCTTTGCTTCCAGACCTACCACAGAGAAGGAAACAGTGAGCTAAAAGATTAACTGCAAGGTCATAGACTTAATGAGGTTTTAAATATTGCCACTCACAGCGCAGGAGGCCCTAACGACCCTAAATTAAACAAGAGGGTTAAAATAAACCTCTAGGATCGATGATTATTACCAGGGCACGGTAATAAACATACCTTTCTCTGTGTTCTGATAACACCTCTCATTCAGGATATTAAGGCAATTTACTAGTAAAGCCCTATCACCTTCTCGTGATGAAGGTAAGGAATAGATAGGAAATGTTTTTGTGAAATAATTTCTTTCTTCTTTAATAACATATGAGATTACACAACACTTAGGGTCAAAATGTCTCATTTAACATCAGGAGAAAACAGAAGAATATGAAAAAGAGCTAGAAATTTATGAATGTATCAAGGGTAAATGTCTAACGTTTACTTCAAAGTACCACAGGAGTCTTAATAACCACTTTGCCATCACTTCTCACCCAAGTATTTTCAAGGGAGAGGATAGTTTTCTGCCTCTTCCTTCCCCCTTATTACCAAAGGACAGAACTTTGATAGTTAAATGTTACAGTGGGGCAATTTTCCTACTTCCAGAATCATTACCGCTTCAGAGCTGGTAAAAAAGGAGAACTTTTTTGTCAGCAATTTGGCTTCTACTGAATTGTAGGTGGACGTGGTTAAGCAAAGAATTTTTTTTTTCCCTTGCTTTCCCCAGGCTTGCTCTGAACATCCCCAGGGAGGCCAGGCTGGCAGTCTGAAAAACTCCACTCTGAACTGTGCCGTACCACACAAAGCAGCAGGTACCGTTTATTAACACCGACGCAGTTCCCCTCTGTCGGTCATTTTCCTGGGTTTGCTCCTGAAGGAGTGAATTTGTTGTCCCCAGATGTAGCCCATATTTTCATTCTGGAACTTCAATAACAGCTCTAACATTTAAAAAAGGTGGTATGGCTGTGATCAAAATGAGCTGTATACACGTTCCAGACAGAACAGAGCGTAACGTGGGACTACGTTACTCTTTTTAGAATATGCCACAGAGAAGCACAGAGGGAATATTCCTAATTGTCTTCCATCTGTTGACAGTGAGGTTTTTACAGTGCAAAATGCCACATGAACAGAAGAAGGTTGTGTCAATAAGGACGAGGAAATGTAATAAATTCCTCATTTCAGCTGCGTAGCTGAATCATGTGTCTATTGAAATTGTGGTATCAGTGATGATGAGTCTGACTGCTTTTGCATCATCAATAAATCAGAAGCCTGTAGCTCTGTGACTCCAGTATCCGTCAATAAGATTCTTCTACCTTGTCGGTTACATTTTGTGATGCAGAGCTGCTTTTTTTGTGTGTGTAAGAATTGATCAGAATATGCAAGTGTTTATTGTAAATATAATTGCTCCAAGGAAAATGCTGTATTCTAGTTAGGAACTTCCCCAGTGACTTTGCATCTCTGTTCAAATTACACGGAGTTTTTATCACACGCGCATTGCTTCAACGCGAGAGAGAGGCCAGCTCTTTTCCTTTGGCTAAAAGACAACTGCCCTCTCTGTTTTATCCCTTGTATAGACTCAGGCAAATGATGAAAACCTGCAGGAATAGCAGCTGAACAATGTTGATCCAGTTGTCTGGAGTGAATAGACCTGCTACAAGGCATAAAACTGGTGGAGTGCGCCGATTTCTTTGGAACCTGAAATGACGAGAAAACAATTGTTTCGGTGACGATGCAGAATTTGTCAAAGGTTGTGGTTAGGATGAGGGTGGTTAAATGGTGGCTTTAACCATTGCACGTGGATTGTGAACATTTCCAGTACAGCAGGTATGACATACTTGCAGCGTATAATTGGTGTTTGGCTGTGCTAGCCCAAAGGCTGCTGGGCAATTCATATCCTCAGCTGTGGCAGAAAGTGAGGCATCGCTGGGGCTCTCAGGACCCAGCTATACACTGGGGCTGGCTCCCTCCCACAGGGGGCTGCAGCCCCCTGCAGAGCCATTGTCACCTGAAAACTGCTACCGGAGCTCTCTGAGGAGGACACTGCTAGGTGACACAAAGCAACTCCCCAGAACAGCATATTGCTGGGCACAGCAAAATGATTATGCCCCTTTTGCCCATTTCTTCCTTACAACTGCTGCTGCGGCCAGGTAGGGTGTTAGATGTTGCTGCATCCCCCAGGCAGGGCAGTTGGGCAGTGACTTCCCCCCTTCTAGCACCTCTTTCTCCCATTCTTAGCCCTATCCTCTTCCTCTGGAAGAGCAAGTACCACTTTGCCTATGGCTCTGGCTCTGAGTTATGCTCAGCCGCCTGGAGGGGACGGCATGTAGCTAAATGCTCAGGCATTTATTGTCCTGCCTTCCTACGAGTGTGATCTTCGTGCTTTCCTGGGAACTTTCTCAGACCTGCAAGTACAGATATGCTCATCTTTCACAACTACGGCCAGTGTCAGTGGAAGGGGCTGTCTTTCACTTGTCCTGCCTTCCTACGAGTGTGATCTTCGTGCTTTCCTGGGAACTTTCTCAGACCTGCAAGTACAGATATGCTCATCTTTCACAACTACGGCCAGTGTCAGTGGAAGGTGCTGTCTTCAACAGCAACTGCAGGTGCCATGCAGCCAGCAGAGCAGGGAATGTGACATTTAAACAAGACCAGCTGTTGCTGTGACATGTCTTGAATATTCCTCACTAGTCTGGAAAAGATGGAGCATGGTTACTCATAGTTACTACAAATTTATTTCATAGGACTCAACTGTATACATTAACATCCAGCTACCTGCCTATACTTTGCCATTGTACTTTGCTCAGGAACAAACACATGAATTTCATCTGACCCAGCAATAAACCACCACCTAAACAAGTAACATCAGGTAGTTTTTTTCCATTTAATTATTGTGGTCAGTATCTGTCACCCTGATTTACTCTGAGAAGCACATTGCTGTTCAGGTAGTTATTGATTTCTGTGGGTTTGCACTCAGGGTAACGCAGTCCTCAGCATGCAGGATCACAGCTTTCTCATCAAATTTTCAGCAGCAGAAGACTGCTAGCTCTCTAGGAAAACTGGAAGAGCACTGGTCGCGTTATAAGCTGAGGCCCCGACTGTAGAGTGAGCATATGATACCCTCAAAGTCCAAAGCTGCCTGGTTTTGCTCATCCAAAAGCTGCCAAGAGTAGAGTGTCTCAGTGGGATACAGCGGGCAGGCTTGACTCATGTTTTAAACAGCAGTAAAGAGCTTCAAAGTTCTTCAAAGAACTGGAAAAAAAGAACTACGAACTATCCTTCCATTTGCTGAAATGGATGAGGTCACACCGCCAGCAAAACGCTGTGTTGTATTTTGCCACCGACTCAGTGTATCAGCTGACTAATTGTGACTGCACAATTTTACAGGTAATGTAGCGATTACACAGCAAAATCAGAATGAATTTAGCACCACCTGAAGGCTGGGAATCAAATTCCCTGGCAATGTGACCAGCACACGTGTTACAGGAGGTGAAATGTGAGGGAAGGTGATTCGAGGCAGTTTGTGCACAGGGAAGGTGAAAAGCTCTCTGCAGATATGGGCTACTTCATTTTATTTCTTCCTAAACCCAGATCTCAGTCGTTTCTAACTCCCATACAGTCATCAAATCCTCTGAGAAACCTATCTCACTGCAATAGCGTTGCTTGGGTAGTTCAACTGAGGTGAAAAATACATCTCAAATGGGAACCGTGTTATAATTTTAATTATGTAGCAATTGCAAACAGATCACGTCGTGTATCATAAGGTTTTAGAGTATCATCTGTCTGTGGAATATTAGTATCAATGTCTATTCCTGCTAGTTATAAACATGGTATGAACTGAAACTAACTGTCAGTTCTGCTCCCAGAACTTTATAGAAATTTCACATTTCGGAGTCTTTTTCTGAGTAATGTAACTAATTAAATTCTTTCGTTTTGTGAATGATCATATTCTATTGAGCAGCACCTTTTATCACAATGTTTGGCAAAGGCATTTCCAGTTTATTAAAGAGGCTGTCATTTAATAATTCGGCCAAGGAAAATCTGAAGGTCTTCTGAGAATCTGCCTATGTGGAATAAGCCCCCTTTTTCCTAACAAGAAAGAAAGTAGCATATAAATGTCTTACTAATGTGCCAGGCTACATTTTATCCTTGTGCTGTATTAGCTTCTCCAGAAAATTCTCAGTATATATTAAGGCATGAGACGGGGTAGTCTGTGGTTCCTTGAAAATGTAAAACCTTGTTTTGCCTGTCACTCCTACCGCCAATTCCTGTGCATGGCTGTCTCTTCAGAAGCTGAAACAACACAGACAAGCCTTGTTTCCTGAATGACTGATGATGAAAATTAATAGTAAACCCTACAAACACCATTGATTTTTGAAAATCTCAAAGACTGACACCTTATCTTTGTACTCGAAACAAGCACATGTCTGTTTGTTGTAATAAATGGAGGTATGCGTGTATACCCTGCTAGCTATGAGCGTTGTCTGCAGACTCTGAGGAGCTCAGGGGCATATTTCAAATTCACTTCAACAAGAGCACCGGGCTGCGTTATAAGGATTCGTAAAAATCCATCCCTTAGAATCTTGTAAGTAATCTCTTGGATATCCTACAGGCTTTCTTTCATAAAGCTCTCAACACAGAGCGGAGCCTGCGCAAGCCTGCGCGTGTGTGAAGCTGCCCTGATTGAAATGCCAATATTCGCTCTCTCTGCACTCTGAAATTTACTATTGCAATAAAACGGAAGCACTCCCTTGCATACCAAACTGAAGTGGCTGTGAAGAACAGCCGCTGAAACCCCTCATTTATTTCATGGTTTCGGTTTAATTGACATCAGCGTTCAATCCTGCCTACTGGCCTATTCATTGTCTCCCTCTCCTGGAGATTCAGTCTGGATTCAGCGTACAGCAAATTCATTCTGGAACTGCAGCACCTTCCTGCTCTGAAAGAAAGGAGAAAGCAAGAAGTTACACTGTGGTTACAAGCATCTAATCTTAGTATTTTCCTTTTATCTACATTTTCTTTTTTCTTCAACTTTTTAGGTATTTCCCACAACAGCCACAGCAAGCGACTCACACCACCTCCCAGTCCAAGGCTCTGCTGAGGGAGAATAAGTTAAGAGGTTATTTATCTGTCTCCCTGACTCCCAATAACCAGTGCCAGAGAAAGCATAGTGTAAATATTTCTGAATAATTCATGAAGTGATTGATGGGCAAAAAATATTGCAAACAATGTATTTTAGGCATATTATTTAATCAGCAGCTATAAAACTGCTCATCTTATGAAGAACATGAATAATTTATTTTAATACTAAAGATGAGAATTCCTGTAATGCCTGATTTGTAAGAATGACCCAGCCACAGACCCTACTCAGAGACTGGAGAGTATGTCCATGAGTAGCATGCAGCGTGCAAAAATGTAGGCAATGGTGAGAGGAGAAAAAAATTGCTCTGAATAGTGAAGGGTCACTGGTCACACCAGTCCTTCTACAAGAATAGGGCCCAGAAAGTGTTTGAAATTAGGGTTGAAGAACTGATGTGGTGTGAAATAATGCAAGTGGGCAGATTTGGTAAAATCTTGTCTCAGTTGGGGAAATAAAAACAAGTGTTGCCTGTAGAGAATAGGAAGAATGATAAGGGGAGACACAGTGCATGGAACGCAGCTTCCACGTTAATACAATTTCATGGGAAAGA
>NW_010425560.1:9033-13734 GCF_000710305.1 Buceros rhinoceros silvestris
AAAGAGTGTTGAGGGGAACGATCCGGCACTGTCTTAGGGAGAAATGTGCTGCAGAAGATATTTTTTGGTGCTAAACACACAACGATCCTAGTGCTCTTTTTAGCATAGACCAGATCATGGTGGGAAAAGACCCTCTAAAACCTGGCTTTCTGCTAGCTCTCTCCTGTTCATGGTACAAATCTTCTAGAGCTCTCTGACATTTGTATGATGGTAGTTGTTACCTGTGGGACCATGTAGTAAGAGTAAAAAAAAGGTCAAGAAACCTTGCCCCTTGGTAAGGGTAAAGCAAGCAGATTATGATTACAAATACTAGTTTAAGAGGAAAGCCTGAACTGATCTGAATTTTAGTTCTAGGGATAAGATCTTCAACCAAAATGCTGTGGTATGGATGATATTGTGGAATAAAATTATTTTGGACTCTAGAATAATCACTAAGAAACTATTAATTTATTTTGCACTTACAGCTCACCACATTTTTAAAATGTGTCAGAAATATTAGGGGCGTCTGCCAGTTGGTTTCTACAGCAGATGCCACATCAGTGCTCTACATCATACCAGCATGGCGAAGTGGAAGGACAATCTCAGCTTCTGCTGTGGGCTTACATTTCACATTGGGACCTGGTTAGGAGTCAGTAGATTCAAAGTAGCTGCACCCAGCCAAATAAGTGAGGTGGATGTTAGATACTCTGTTTCTACTCCATTCAGTGGATGTTTTGTGAGTATTTAGTCCTTTAAAAAAAAGAGAGAGAGAAAAGTAGAGGTACTGTGTAAAAATACCTACAGAATCTAAAGCCCTTCAAAAGAGCACTCTGCTACTAAATAATGTAACAGTGTGTACCACTCATTCATTAAATATCGATAAATAATTTAGAATTATCTGTAACTTGAAATGCTGCCGAAATTATATCCATTCCCCTCTTTGTTGTGTATACACTTGTAAGGGGAGCTTCATGGGCTTTCTTTGGTTTGAACTCTTGATTTTGAAATTCTTCTTTGCAGTCATTAGCGAAAATGGAAGAGCAGTTGATAAATCATTATTTATTTGAAATAACTATCAGGAATGGAAAAAGGAAGACTCTTTGAAGTGAGAATAAACCCTTTCTTTGGCAGATTAGCTGCTAGCTTCTAATCTTCCTCCTGAGAGGAGAGTACCCAGGAGGCAACAGGACATGACTTTCCCTTCAGCTTGCTGTCAGCAGATCTGCAAGAAGCCCAGGTCGTCCCTTCAGCAGCTCTCATGCCCTGTTTCCAGGCAGCACGGTGTGATAACGAGGGTTGAGCCTTGGGTGAAACTTTGACTTTGCTGACATCAACTCAACAATTCGTTGGCTCAGGGTTTCAACCCACGTGCCCCAGCCAAGTGCAGGGCACAGGCTGGCCCTCGATGTTTAACTATAAAGTGTGAGTTGCTCAGCAGCATCTTATGTCCGTGGCAAAAAGAACCTTCAGTCAAATCTTTGTGGGTAATTGATGTGTTACTCCTCTTTTGCTGCTGGCTCAGGAGTAGTGGCCTGACCTTAACCATGTCGCTGTCTTCCTGCTGTAGACATGTTCTGCGCCCTTTATTAAGGAACTTGACAGATTCTGAAGCTAAAAGAACAAGAGTTTGTGTATGCATATGAAATACGTATTCCAGTGCAGTGACATAGATAAAAATCCCAACAAATGTACTCTCAAATAAATGAATGAATGAAATTTAAGACTGATACCGCAAAATAAATTTGGATTGGCTGTTTTTTTGGTGGGGGAATCTCATTAGACTGTGAAAATTAATCACACCACGCATAGTACCTGCTGGCAACACATTACTCACTGCAAAATAATTCTGTTGTTTTGGGACTTTGCATGTGTACTTGATTGATGGTGATTCAGTGTTTATCAAGATTTTTGGTTTGCATCTCATTTATGTTTATGCCTAGCAGATGGTCTTTATTTGTCATAGTATTTCCTAGGAATTTTTTTTAATTTCAGATTTGAGTGTCTGCATGATGAAGATGCTCTATAACTGAAAGAAGAAATTGAACAATATTAAACATCACAGAAGACGAGTGATTGCTAAGGGTAAAGAAAGAATATTATGATTACAAATAACGGTTTAAGAGAAAAGCCTGAACTGGTTTGAATTTTGGTTCTAGGGATAGGATCTTCAACCAAAATGGGTGTCTTGCTGTGTTTGTAGTCTTGAATTTGGGGATTTAACATTAGGAAAAAAGCTAAAGTAGGTCAGTTTCTAAGAAACCATTTTTAGTAGCAAGACTTCTTTTCTTCCAAACAAGCCATTAAAATCTCATGGCTCAAGACATTTACACAGAGAAGCCCAGAGTGCCTATTACTGTATTATAAGCGTAATATAGGAGCAATATAAGAAGGATTATTTTTCTAACCCTTTCAACGCCTCCTTCTCAGAAAAGTAGGCTGGTTTATATTCGATCTGCTGGGCTCAGGTTCAGTCCCCACTGTTGAGTGTTGCAGAGATCAGTGTTACAAGTTGGTTTTTGTCATATGAGTTGTCATAACGGTTGGTCCCTGTTTTCCAGGGAGGGACACTGACATCTATAGTATCGTCTGTTTGGGCAATATTGAACTTGCCCACTCTCCGTCACCCATCCCTGCCTGGGATAGGAAAGACACACAAAGATTTTGGAACCCACGGGAAATCTTTCATCATTTCACATAATGGAATAGTCTTTCTGTCTTTAATGGCTGAAGCTTTATGATCAGGAGTTTGGTCATACATCCTCAAGGAAGTGTTTTCCCCACAGTGGATACCAGAAAAGCTTTTGACAAATTTCCAGCAAAAGAACACCTTGCTATAAGATACCTTGATAACCCTTCTATGTACAGATGTAGAAACAGACATGAAAACCTCCTGGGTCTGTTAATCTTGCAAAATTCAGCTAATAAACAGATATACGTTTCATGAAAAGTCAAATGAAAATGTAACTAATAAAGCTCCATATGTATATACATATATATATATATATAGAGAGAGAATAAACCCAAAGAACAGCCTTAGATAAACCCAGGAAGCAAAACCTCTAACTCCACAAGTCCTTCTCTTTCTGTCATGAAGCTGACAATTATTTTCCTTCAACTCTGAACTGGTAAACCCTGAGACGTGATGCTGAAGGGTAGCTAAAATAGATTGAGTCCATAGACCATTGTCTCAACAACAGACAATGCAAACAAGAATTAGTTACATCACAGTGCTTTATTAAAGTTTAACAGTGAAGAACAGGAGGCAGTGGTACCAACTGCTTGGTATAGACCACGAGAGGAAAATTGTTTTCTGGTATTACACCCAGAGTGACCTGAGGACATGGTGGATGGAGTTGGTAGTGAAAGATATTCAATAACCTCTAAATCTGTCTCCTTAAGTCACTTGATAGTTGTGATATTAACAGCAATAATGGTTGGGAGCCTTTAATTAAAAAAAATAGAGCTTAGGCTGGAGTCTCCACTCCTTTCACAGAGTAGGTTAAAATAAATAAACTTCCTATTTTCTCACCCAGGATATGGTTCTTCCCATTGGGAAGTACTCAGGGGTACATAGGAAGAGTCTGAAACCATTCTTTGAAAGGAAGAAAGGGGAACAAAGAAAGCAAGGATTGGGAGATTTGGAAACCCCTAAAACAGACACCGGATATTTTGCTACGTACAAGAAGAGCAAAGGTGCTGGTGTATCTGAAGTATGGAGAGCAGCTCTGATGACCGATTAAAGCTGTGTGGTATGTCTATAAGGTACATGACTAAGAGCTGAAAAGCAGATAGTGACTGGGATTAATTCAAGTTGATCTTTTCTCTTCTAGCATTTGTATGTACTGTATTATCCAAGTCGTTTCCCCAGCAATGTGATGCATTTAAGGAGCTCACAGGAAAAAAAGTCTGGTGACATTTCTGAAAAGACATATCTGGCCTTCAGCAGATAAAAATGTTACCTTTTCTATTTCTTGATTCGGTATTGACACCTTTCCTCCCTCACCCTGTGTTCAAGTTCGGAACAAGTTTTCATTTCGGAGAGTCCCTACTGAAGGTGTAATCACAGCTGGGTTGGGCACCATGTCTCATCAGCCCAAGGCAACTCACATTCATTGTTTTCATGGGACCCAGTGGCAAACAGAAATTACAGCATCCCTTGCCCTGTTGTAAACACTCCCTTTTTCCTGACGTCTTCCAGTTTGAGGAAGATAAAAACTGTCACAATTCTCCTCAGGCAGTAATTTTTCAATAGCCACTGGTGAAAAGCGCTGTATTTTAATATCTGTGCATTCTTATATGGAATGGAACAATGTAGCTATTTAGAGTGAATAGACTTTTCAGAAATTACCAAATCCTTTTGTAAAGTTCTTTGTCTCACTAATCTAAAACTATGCCAGGAAAGATATTCTTGGAGAGGTTTAAGCAAGCAGTTGCCCCAATTTAATTTAAAAGAAAAAAAGAAAAGCATGCAAATTCAGTACTGTTATTAACTAGGTCACGTGAGTGGTATATGCCTCACCATAAATATCTTTTCTTGTGATGGAGTGGGCAAGAATTTTTTTTTCCTAATCTTCACTCTTCTGCACAGCTCTCCTCTGGCCTGTAGGTGTCAGAGTCAGAATATGGATAAAATAGCTAAATACTGGTCTACTTACATGAAATCACAAAATCACAGAATCACACAGAATCACCTCGTTGGAAGAGACCTTAAAGATCATCGAG
>NW_010425561.1:0-227 GCF_000710305.1 Buceros rhinoceros silvestris
GACCCATCTCTCCCGTCTGCGTGTGCCCGGGATGTCTGTCCTTCCCGAGGGCCATCGCCCTCCCCGTGGCGCGGTGCGGTGCTGAGGGCTCTGTGCCGTTTCCGTGCCCGGGGCAGGTTCGGTGTTCTCCTTCCCTGGGACATGGGGTGCCAGGCTCCTCCGGAGAGGCGGTGCCAGCGAGGCATGCGTGCGGACGGCAGCGGCTCCGGGGGGCGCGGCGGGGTGGT
>NW_010425561.1:425-1237 GCF_000710305.1 Buceros rhinoceros silvestris
TTTTAATTCCCCGTAGCAGCTCTTCTGGAACGCACCCAAAGCGCTGCCGCGCTGCGCTTTTCTTCCCCTTAAGCCAAGGTCTGGGAAGGCTGCGGAGCGTCGCGCTGCGCGGGGAGACGCGGCTCCGTGATGCTTGGGAAGCCGGAGAGCTCCTTGTCTCCATGCCCCGCTCTAGCTGAGGCACTCGTGGCCTGACCTTCGGTGATGCTCGTGGGTTTTATTTCCCCAGGGATGTCCAGCCCTGCCCCTGCTCGCTGCCGGGCCCTGCTGGGCTGCTGCTCCCGGGATAAAACCACAGCAATGGCAGCCTCAAGGGCTTTCCCGGATGGTGATGCCGGGTGCGGTGGAGCCCAGTGGAACAGCCCCGTGCTCCCGTGCTGCCACCACCAGCTTTAACCCCCCCTCCCCAGTTTACCCAGTGGTGCTTTAACCATGTCCCCAGGGAGCTAATTCTCCAGCCAAGGGTTTCTTGACACGTTTTCAGGGCTGTTTGCCAGGAGATGAGGTCTTGAGGTACTGGTGATGCGCAGGGAGGGGAGCGAGCTGTGCCCCCAAACCCTCCGGCCTCTCCCCGTGCCCAGCGGCCGCGGTGCTGCTGGCCCCGGGAGACTCCTGGCAGCGCTTGTGCCATGCCCGGCGTGGTGGAAGGGGCAGGATTTCCCATCTCAGGAGCATCTCACCGAGCGCTGCCGCATGCTTTTAGCGTCTCCAGCTGCAAATTGCTTTCAAATAGCTCCGGAGTCGCATCGCGCGTGCGGGAGGAAACCTGATGTGAGTTTCAGGGCTGACGCTCGCCCTGACTTCATTGCCCT
>NW_010425562.1:0-315 GCF_000710305.1 Buceros rhinoceros silvestris
CCAGAGCTAAGAGGGGGAACAACGGGTGCCTACCGGGCAGTGGCACACAAAGAGAGGGGAGGGGGTGGGGGAGAGGGGAAAAGAAGAGCTCTAATCAACAAGTATTTTTTTTTTTAAAATGCACGAACACACAGACACGGACACAAGGACACAAGCCACGCTCTGCAGCCTCTCAGTATCGCTTCGGGCAGAGCAGGGGGGAACAACATTTTGAAATAAAAACGCTGCCTTTGGTGGTGGGTTGGTTGTTTTTTGTGGTTTGTTTTTTTTTTTTTTTTTTTTTTAAATGGCAACGCCCCAGCCGCACCCCCCCGG
>NW_010425562.1:432-1425 GCF_000710305.1 Buceros rhinoceros silvestris
CCTTTTGAAATGGCAATGCCCGAGCCGCATCCCCCGTGCAGTCCCCCCAGATGAGGACAAAAGTGACCTCTCCTCCAAACGCACAAGGCACCAAACATGCTCACGCAGGCAGCAGCTCAGCTGGGAATCTTACACTTTTCGCCACAGCTTAAAATAACGCGAAACCTGGAAGATCCCATCCCTACCCTCCAGCTATGACCTAAAATGAGAAGCACGGCTAGGCAAACTGCAAACTACTTAATACGTAATTTTATTTTTCAAGGGGCCTGCTAACAAAAATGTGGTGAAGTTTCCTGGCTTAGGAAGCACACCCGAGTAAAATACCAGCTGTCCAGATAAGTGAGCTGGGGAGGGGGCGGAGGGAGGGAGCACTTCGCGAAATATTTTCCCATAGTTGGTGTAGTCAGAAAAAAAAAAAATTATCTGCGTGCTAAGTAGTAAGCATGCATTTGTCTTTTTTTCCCCCTTTGGTGCCTGATCAAGGCCCCACACTCTCTCATAGATGTTACTATCTCTCCTTTTAAGATCATTTACTATTTTTTCTAAAAGGCACTGAAGGGAATCGGTGTCATTCCCCCCAAGCAATGCCCTGGCACAGGCTTGAGTTTTGCTGGCTACATGTTTCTTTTTCCTCACGTTCTTTCTTTCCTAAATAGAAAACTCAGCTCAGTGCCCCCAATGTATTTATTTCTTCCTCTCGGGGAAGAGCTGCTTGCAAGAAGGGAATCCTTTTTATCCTCACCACCTTCCGCGATGTGACTAGCTCTTTATTTACAGTGTTGGAAGAGTGTTATTATGGCATGAAGGAGAACACCAGAACAACACTTCTCCAACTAGAATCCAGAGCAATGAGAGCCGCCTTTCCCGTCTGAACTCCTAACTGGGGCCTTTACGAGGAAGACAAAAAACCCACGGAGAAAAAAAAAAAAAAGGAAAGAAGAAAAATAAAAATAAAGAAAAGAAAGACAAGGCAACACCACCTCCCCCAGCCCA
>NW_010425563.1:0-2566 GCF_000710305.1 Buceros rhinoceros silvestris
GAAGTCTAGCCCAAACCGGGACACTGACCCATAACTTAACTTTGCACCATTGTCCAGAGGCATTTGAAGTTCAGCTTTGCAGTGCATCAGAGCACTTAAACATCGACTTGGTGTTCAGCACATGTGCAGCCTGCTCCAGCTGTAAGCACTTGTTCACGTATTTAAATTTCAGTATGCAATGAAGTTCTCAGATGGGTCAGGGTTCATGGGCTCAGTCACAGAACTGAGCCTTATGTTTTCCTCTGGTGTCCAGCAGCGCTGCTTGGCACAGAACCATGTCCGTGCAGCATCAATCTCTCCAAGGCCAGATCCAAAACACAACATTTTTTGTAACACCAGTGGAGTACTATGTGCCCTCAAGTGCTGACACTTAATTTCAGTAAAGATAATACTGGCAGACATATCCACCCACCGATCAGCACGTTAAAAAGTATCTGTCTACAGATGTATCAAGCCACCTTACCTGTCTTCCGTTGAACAATTCTCCCAAGCTGCTCAACCACCAACCTACATTCTCCCCAAATTAAACTGGATTTCCTATGCTACTGTTGCAATAATTCTCACATAGATTGTGTTTCAGTACAATGTTCTCTTCCTTGAAACACAGTCAGAAATTGGAAATAAATAGAGTCCAAGTAGTTTTAAAACCTGATATTGGAATATGTTATACTTATGAAACGCATCCCAAAGAAACTGGAATAAACTGAAAACTGGAAGGAGGTAGAATATTAGAAGGACATAGAAAAGCACAATGCAGGGATCAAATTTACTGATGTGAGCATCTGAACAAACTCAGAAGTTATATTACTACACATACTGAATGGTTAGGAGAATTTTACCAGGATATAAAAATAGCATACCTCCTACAAAGCTGTCTCCTTTTCTGTGTACAAAAGCAGATGATTAGTGTCCCTTGAATATCAACTTTTTGACATATAAGCTTGACAAGGAGTGGTTGAGGTTCAGTAAGTTATCCCTAAACCAAGATTTTTTCACATTTATCTTATCTAGTTGCGTTTTCTAGCTAGGCTATTACTTCAAATTTCATGAGGACTTTATATTTTGACTCTTGGTCAGGATATTAATTTAAGCTTTCTAAAGTATGTTCTGTTACTGAAAATGTAAAATAAAAAAGAGAACCACACAAATTCTAAAACCACTTATTCTCCCTATCTTTTAAATAATCCACTATCTTGCAAAGAATAAGTACCGAAAGATAAATCTAATCTTCAGAAGTATGTGTTCCATTTTACAGCACTTCCAAAACACCAAAGCAACTGAAGATTGAATAATATACTTAAATAAAAAATAATATTCTGGAAACTGATTGCTTAAAAGCAATTTTTGGCTGGCATTACTTGTAATACTTTATTCATTTCTAAAAGGAATGGAAGGTAAAGCATGTATTGCAGATTTTAATAGTTAAGACACAGATAGACTAAATGACTGGATTATAACCAGTGGTGGTTGAAACACCCAAGTTAAAGTAACCTCTACAGCCACACACAGTTGCCCACGACCCAGGAGTTACTGTAGTTACTCCAGTTTCCACCCATAAAATATCCAAAGAGTCTGGTGCTTTTGTACATCCGTGGTTTAGAAGCCTGACTTGGACATCTGACTCCAGTAAATAAGGAGCAACTTCAATACTGTGGGATTCTGCATTGGCTCCTTCCAGGGTTGGGTCCCAAGCAGCAGAAAGAGTGGCCGTGGTTATGAGCTTCTTTAAAGGTTTCTTAAAATTCAATTGAGAGCTTGGACACAGGGCTCACAGCTGAGTTAGGAGTGATAAGGGCCTGAAAGTCTCTTTTGTGGACTTGGGCATGCTCCAAATGCACATGGTTTTACTAAGGCTCACAAGTTTAAAGCTAAACAGATGCTGAGAAATCTGCGGGCGCAGAGCCTGCAACAATCTTTCAGAAAGAGCTGTGGATGTTCAATCAAACAGCAGCGGTGGCCCAGCCCATCCGCACGCCTGCAGAGATTGCAAGGCAAGCTGAAGAAGCTCATTAAGAAATGCTTCAAGCAAAACTAAACAGAGAAGATCATTGTAAGGAGAAAGGGGGAACACTTCAAACACAGCCTAAAATGATTATTCTGCAAATGTGCTGCCTTCAATCTCAGTAAAATACGTGTTTGCATAAAGCCACATGCTGAAAAGACCAGTTCATACTTTAATGTAAAGGGGAGAGACAGGTCTGGAGTCACGCACCGGAGAAGCACACCGCAGCCTGGGACAAAACTGCTTCCCTGCTCTAGTTTTCCACTCCACTGTCCCCACGAAAGCTTTCCTCTGTAGCTTCAGGCAAAGCTCATCCTCACCAGGGTCAGTGGGAAGAGGCTGCTCAGTCTGCCCCTGGGGACTTTCTCTTGTTCTCACCCCAGGCTGCTGCCAGGACTTGCAGCAGAGGTGCCAGCTTTGTGGGGCAGCCGCTGCCACAGCCGCAGCAATGCATGAGGTGTGGGCACCGGAGCCCTGCCTGACATCCCTCCCTAGCCACAGATACCTTCTTCAGCATCCAATTTCAGTAACAAAAATAGGAACACAGTTGTTCACAACATAGAG
>NW_010425563.1:2707-6819 GCF_000710305.1 Buceros rhinoceros silvestris
CAAAATTTAGCTGAAATAATGATGTAAATGTAGACCAACCAGCCTGTGTCACTAATTCCATCTTCCCTTACAGCCACTTTCACTCCTCAGTTCAGGGTGCAGCAGGACTTGAAAACATCCAGGTCTCCTCTGGAGGGTGCAAGGCTTTGTGTTTTGCAGCATCTTCAAACAGCGTGTTATCTCCAGCTCCTCAGTCATGGCTCCTCAGGAAACCCAGGAGTGCCATCACTGAGGAGAGACTGAGCTGAAAAGCGAAATCACTGAACAGAATTAGTTCTGTTCTAACTCAAACCAGGTCAAATGTCTTCCCATTTTCACACTGTAGCAGTCATAAATGAGATTTATCAGAAAGGATTAAGGAAAAGATCATGCTGTTTCTACAGCTGTTGCCTTATGTCTCTGTTTTTTCTAACGCCCGGACATGTACCCCCCCAAACTACAAAGAGATTCTCTCGCAGAGAGATTGAAAATCTGGGAGTAAGATGTATAAAAAGACACTGCACACCTAGTTTTAGATTTGAGACATTTGCAGATGATCCTTCTATTTCCATTTAGTAGGTCACTTACAAAGAAAAGACATCAATTATTAAAGGAAGACAATAGATCTTTCTCTTTTTTTAATCATTCCCACTGAGCTCCGATCAGTGGAGTTACGCCAGAGATGAACTGTACCACAAGAAGGTTTTTTTACAGTCTACTTTGTACTAATCAAAATGCATAAGCAAAATGTTAATCAAATCATTTCAGAACTTGCATCCTAGTATACGCACAGTGGTTGTTCTAGCTCATTACTGCAAGGCCAGAATCAACTTTCAGGCTCTTCTCATTCTTGTCTTTCTTGTCTTTCTGAAAGTGTATGTACTTCTACAACATAGAGAAAAAAAGTAACGTTCATCTGTTCACAGTCGAGATTTTGTGTCGTCAAATGTTGCCTGATCATGTTGGCATATGTTATTGTTCTTAAATAATCATACCTTTGAATTGTATCAGTAAAAGCATGGTTATTGGGAAAAACATTTTTTGCAGCTAAAAATCCTCTCTGAAATGCAAACCTACGTACTGTAGCTCTCAACTACTGAATTCAATGGGATTTAACAGACGTCCAGCAAAGCCAGCAAAAAAATCTCTGGCAAATTCAGGGGGAAAAGGATCCATCTCTTCGATATTGCATACCTCCTTTTCCTTTTCATCTGTATAGTTGAAAATACTGTTTATTTCCAATTAGCTTTTATTAAGTTTATATAATAAATATGAAAAGCAATTCGAAACACAGAATGTTTATTCCTGACATCAGAGCTGGAAGATAATTGCCACCAGAGTAGAGTATTATTTGTAAAAGACACCAGGAGAGAAAGCTTTTCCGAATCACAAGTGGCAGTAATGTACTAATCTCTCCAGGAATCTGTATGACCACTGAACATTATGAATGCTTATGTGAAAAAGCCCCTTGTTAAGATATTTTGGCATCATTAATACAAGTTATAACTTATTCTGAAAAATAGAACACTAGAACAACAAACTGGCAGATATGCCAGAACAACACCGGCAAATCTACATAAGCAACAGTTGACATCCACGGGTTTGTGAAAGTCTAACGACTCCAAAACACCACCACTTCTGTTGCCAGGTGAGCAGTGAAGGAAGAACACATGTAGACAAGTTTTAATTGCCTGTTTTCTGGCTTATTGTTTGGATTTTGACACGTGCAGAGGCAGGTAACTGTACTTAAACTAAGTGTGTGCTTGGAGTTGTGTCTTACACTACTGCCCTTGGTGGAAGAACGTGATACTGGCAATGTGCAGCAGCAGTTAAAGTGGCAGTAAAAATCACTCTGATGTAGGCACAAAATTTAGATGCTACTCAGTGGGAAGCCTTGTGTGGTTCAGAAGTGCAGGGATATATTAGATTACAAGAGTTAGTGCTGGCTAAGTAATGAAAAACATGCAGAAGCACATTCTGCAGTTATGAATCATTTTTCTATCACAACTATCATTTTTATTAGCTACAATACTAATTGAGTTTCTTTGCAGTTGCTTCAGTTCATCTCATTATTAGCAGAAAATATATTAAATTGTGAACAAGAGCCTGTGGTGATCTCACGGAGGTAGGTTCAAAATGAAGGACTAAAAGTACCCATTTCTGCAGCTATGTTTCATGGAGCTGCAGAGAGAATTTAGTGGGCTTTTGCTAGAAATCTTCAGCTTCTGAAGCAGACAGATAAATGTTTACAAGCCACAGGAAAGAAGAAATATGATGTATAGGAACCAGCGATGGTGTCCATAATGCCATGAGCTTTTTACACCCCTCTTAGATGCAAGCTAGTAGACCCCAGGCAGGAGCAGTGCCACAGCCCACTCAGCTGCCTCTTGTGACAAAGCCATGCTAGCTGGTTGCACGGCTTAGAAACAGAGTTCCCTGCAAACCTACATCACCCCACAAAGATGGCCGATATCCTGAGCTTAGTCTGTATAACAAGTCATCATCAGTTTTTCTTTTCCACGTAGCAGAGGGGAATAGTTGCACATAAATTCTGAGCAAAACCGTCTCCAATTTATGGTTTTTTCCACATTGTTGTGGTTTAGGATTTTGGCTCCAGGGCAGAAGGGGACATATCCCCCTCCCCCTTCCCTTCTTTTTTTTTTTTCTTGGTGGTGTTTTTTTTCCTCCTGGGGAAAGGGGTGCTGGCATTGTGAAATGCAACCCAGCTCCGATTTCACACCCACCCCTGGAGCCAAGACATGTCAATCAACACGTTTTTGAATAAAAATACAAAAAGCAGCAACCCACGTGTCTTCACTGGCTTGCACATTTCATTTTCAGTGTAAGGACAAAAAACAGAGAACTGCGAGCAGTCACCTCAGAAGCCTGGGACATAAAAGATCTTCCACATGGCAGATAGCCCTTTCGATTTGCCTGTTACTGGCAGGGGTGGTAAGAAGAGCTGCCATCCACGTAGCAGAGGGGAATAGTTGCACATAAATTCTGAGCAAAACCGTCTCCAATTTATGGTTTTTTCCACATTGTTGTGGTTTAGGATTTTGGCTCCAGGGCAGAAGGGGACATATCCCCCTCCCCCTTCCCTTCTTTTTTTTTTTTCTTGGTGGTGTTTTTTTTCCTCCTGGGGAAAGGGGTGCTGGCATTGTGAAATGCAACCCAGCTCCGATTTCACACCCACCCCTGGAGCCAAGACATGTCAATCAACACGTTTTTGAATAAAAATACAAAAAGCAGCAACCCACGTGTCTTCACTGGCTTGCACATTTCATTTTCAGTGTAAGGACAAAAAACAGAGAACTGCGAGCAGTCACCTCAGAAGCCTGGGACATAAAAGATCTTCCACATGGCAGATAGCCCTTTCGATTTGCCTGTTACTGGAAGGGTGGGTAAGAAGAGCTGCCAGAAGGAAAGGGCGCAGAGTGCGCGAAGCCCCAGACTCTGCATGGAGGGAGAGCAGCCGCCGGCAACGGGGTGAAAAGTTTTCAAGTGCCGAGACATGGAGGCGCCGCTGGAATGCAGGAAACCTAAAGCATCCCCTGGAGATCCGGCAAATCTCACATTTTGCAGCTGGGGAGAGCAGAGAGCCAAGATCCCCCCGGAAACCTAGTAACTCTTAAGCTTTCCAACCACCCAGAGAAAAGACTACACATTGCCAAGGAAGTTTGTCCTGAAGAGTTCAATTATGAACTGATATCTATGAGGTTAAAAGAACTGTTCCCCTATTTGGGGTTTATCCTTTCCTTTCCCCCATCTCTGGTACGGACCACATGTGAGAGTTTATAGTGGTATGTGGATGGAATGGGTGGAATATATAGATATCTGTATACCTATGTATGTATTTAATACCATAATTCTCTCTCTTTTATTTCTGTCCTACCCAAATTTAAGCGATTGACTTATGGTTCTCATTGTTTGTGAATTAATTTGATTTTCTTTCACCCCCTCGATCCAAGCCTGCTATTCTGCTTTTCTTTGCTGGTAGCTGTAAGCGCCAATAATGTTAAGGGTCGAGGGACCGATTTACCTCGATTTACCTTAACGGAATCCCTCTGTCCTGATAGAGACAGGCAGGGATTTAATAGAGAAAGGAAGAAATTCACACCTCGGTCTCCTCA
>NW_010425563.1:6998-22855 GCF_000710305.1 Buceros rhinoceros silvestris
ATCAGGCTGTTCAAGGCCAGTGCCCATTCTTCGGCAGGCAGTCAGCTCTCTGGGCAGGCAGCCAAGCCTGTGAGATAAGAGTAGAAAAAACTGTGGTTCGCTCCGCGATCCCAGCGAGGAGCAGAAAGGTTCTTTCGCTGCGGCAGGCTGCTTCAGGGTGAGAAAGGTGGGGGGGCACGGATAGCCTCCGGGCAGCTGCTCTCAGTCCCCACGGCCTGCTGATTATCCCGCAGGAGAGCTCAGTTCTTGGCTCGAAAACAGGAAGGAAAGCTTGGTTATCACGCCCAATTCTAGACAAGCTGTTCCCAGCTTGAACACTTCAATCCTTTTGTTTAGCTCTTGGAGGAGACAACCTCTCCCTCCCTGAGGGCGATTTGTCGCTTTACAACCTTTCAGTTCTTTCAAACCTGACACACGTGAAAACCAGTCTGGCAAACATGTCTTGTACTATGTCACGTACTGAATTGATCAGGTTGCAAATCAATCAGTTGGCAAATAACAAGCCAGTTGCATCAAAGTTCTGTGATAATGATCTAGGCTCTTTTCTTCTTTTTACCATAAAATATTTTGTATGCGTTTGTATATATTGGGTTATTACATTTCTGATTTTAAAAGGTTATCAGGAAATGCTGTTAGAAATTGACTTTGGGGCTAGAAAAGTGGGAAGACACTTGAAGTGTTAACACTGGAATATCTGCTATCTGGAAGGACTTGGCAAGCAGCGAGCCATAACATTAGGCATGTCTGATCTCCAGCCTCGAGGTTACCTGCCTGCAGGTCTGTCCATTGTGGACACAGCCAAGGTATTCACAAGCTTGGTTTGTGCAGGGGAAGAGGAAAAGGGATTATAAACTCCAGTAGCATAAAGTGGTGAAGGAACCAAAGAAGGTGACTTAGAGCTGTAAAATGTCATCAGTGCTGCCAGGCAGGCTGCACTGACTGGCTGCCAGGGAAAAGATGGGCACTAACAATTTTGTAATCAGCAGGAGAGCGCAAGACTGGCAATGGGTACGTTTGGGAACGGGATAGTCTTTATAGGTGAAACAAACAGATGGAGTCAATGAATCAAGTCTATTCAGAAGAGAAAGTGAGAAAGTCCATGTGTTTGCCTGTAAGCCTTTGATTATTTTAATTGTGTTTTTCTCCCTGCAAAGCCCATGTTCTGTGTTTTGTTGCTAGATACATTCATAGACCTTGAAGTCACAACAGACCTTACCTCTTTAAGTCTGTGAAATCCGACCTAACATCCATTTGTATGGAGCAATAACAACTTTGGGCTAAAACAGTGTCTCCTAAATCGGTATTATGAGCTGAGCCACTCAGCACTCTCTTTGATAGTTTGCTGTAAGAGGTAACCCCATTGTTGAAGATCTGATCTCTGTTTCCTGTCTGAGCTTGTCCAGCTTTTGTTCAAGGCAGTGGTTGTTCACCATCTTCCTCTGCTACTTGAGAAAGCTTGTACCAAATGTATTTTTCCTGGGAGGAACTTTATACACTGTAACCAAGTAATCTTTGTCCTTTTTGATAAAGCTAACCATAGCAATGTCTTAAACTTGATATTATTAGGCCTGTTCTCCAGCCTCAAAATCATGTTTGAAATTCTTTTTTGACAATTATTTCAATTTTCAATTCCATGTTTGTTGTTTGTTGATCATTTGCTCCAGGACTATTCATATGTGTTTGATGAATTTACACAGAGAAAAGCCCTTCTCAGCTTCCTTTCTGCTAGGTTAAAGAAGCTCAGCTCCCGTCTTCTAAAGCAGGCTGTCAACTCCTCTGTCTTACTAGCCTTTTCCTGCACCCGGTCCACATGGAAATTCCCTTTCTTGAACGGGAGTGACTAGAAATACACACGCACATTTTATTCAGCATCTTTCACCCATGACAATGATTGTTTTGAAGGCCGTCTCATAATTCTCTGGGTTTTTTTCAGGACCGGTTAAATACTAGCATTTGCAGCTCTGGTCCACATAATTTTTTCCCAGTCTGAATTTTATAGTGTCCCCTCTGCCTTTGGCAGTAAATAAGTTCTGGAATATTCACGGGATTCCTTTTTCAGTCACTCCCTTGTTGTTCATATCTGCTACCTGCTATCCAGTGATAACCAGCAATCCAAGTGTGCTGCCTGTGCCAGCAAGCCCTGCTGGCACTTCAGACGTTATGTGCTTGAGAATGAATGGGACAGAACCGGGTTCTTCAGGGACTTCAGAAACCCTTCTTCAGCTGTCATTTGTAGCTATATAGAAACACATCCTTACCTCTAAAAGAATACCTGATAGTCATATTTATTCTCTCTCTAATTCTTGCTGTTTAGCTCTGGTTATTCACTGAAAGAGGCATCGGTTGCTCAAGGACTGAAAACCTTCTATTACCTCAGAATTCTAAAGATCCGAGCCTCATGCTCCTCACAGACACAAAGAAACCTCTTTCTAAGGGATCAGCAATGGCACCTACTAGCCAAAAAGATTTAAAAATACACAGGAAGTTTATTCATTGCAGAAGCTTTTTTCCAGCTCTCTGAATTTGAAGGCGGTCAACTTGTTATTCAGGGAATCAGTGCTGTGGGATGTAGCTGTTGGATAGTCAAGGTCATTTTAAAAGAAGTTTGTCACCAATAGTGGCACGCTCAAACATCCACGGTGCAAAGTCGAGATCATTTAGGGTGAATTCTCAGAGTGCACGCGTTAAGGAATCAGTTTGGCTTTTGGCCTCCTCGTGTTTAACTGACTGGTAGCTACTTACCCAAACAATGAGAGTATCAGCCAAAAAAACAATTGCTGAGTGCAACTGTATTTCATTGGAGAAAAATTTGAAGTCCTGCTAAAGAAGGGAGAGACAAGAAATTCTTGTTTTACCATCTCTGTTGACCACCTTCTTCTAAACATAGAGAATAAAATATAAATACTGTAATAAATAATTTTTTCCAGTGAACACCTCTCTAAGAATTAACAGTTAAATAACATGTTCTAAAGGACTGTCAGGAAAAAAAAATCTTATTAAAGAAATAGGAAGATAATGCCTTGTATGACTCGAAGTCTCAGACTCCTCTTAGAAACTAATGCCTAAAGAGTAATACTCAGTAAGAAAAATGGCACTTTCCTGCACCTGTGTTTTTAAATATCCTGTAGTATGACTTTGAAAGAACCCCTGCTGTGTAACATCTAGACTCAGTCCATGACCAGCCACTGAGATCAATACACTCAGAACCCAGCAATACTGATAGGGCATTACAGCACTCCTATAGTCAATGGAGTATTTAACAAGGTGCTAATGTAATTCCATTAAGACCAAGGTAGTGAGCCTGTCCCAACACGCTTGTGACAGATTTTTGCAGAAGTATTTCCCACTTCTGTGTGTTTTTGAGAAAAGGGTACTAGATAAATAAATCCCGATACTTGATAAATAGCTGTCTTTGTGCATGGCATCCTAAATAATAACCCTTCCCTACCCCCACTCCCATCCTGCATCCACTCTGCAGCTGACGTGATGTTGTACCAATGCTATTCTGATAGAATCAGCTCAACTGCTAAACCAGTTGTATCTAGCAGTGGTTCAGCATGGTAACTCACTACCTACGGCCAGCATCAAAGTTGCTGTTCTACTACACCACATGAGATGTTCCATAGCTAAAGAAAGTGATGTTCAGAGCAACCTCTTCAGCTGCAGCCAATTATTCAAACTCCCATAGAGTGAGCTATATAGGATATTCCTTCTAACTTAATGTAGGCCAGTAAACTACCTCCTCTTAACATCTAGCACACAGAGCAGACTGCCAAGGCAGCAATATTAATGGAAAATTCTTTCTCCACATGGAAAAAACCTGCAACTGCTACTTTTTGATCGCAAAGTGAGAAAAGGGATGAGGGAACTGGAATGACTTTGCTGCAATCAAACTTCTTGGTCACCCAGTCTCAGGCAGTGACTAGATTCCAGTTCTCTACAGCAAAGGCAGTATAAGAAGTTGTCCTGTTCATCCCCCTACCCAGCAATTTTCTGCTCCCATCAGTTGTGCAAGTATCTGTTGGGAAAATATTCTAAACTGGTCCAGTAAAATGGCTGTGTTTTTAAAAACAACAACAAACACCAAATCAAACCAAAAAACAAAAACGCCCCAAAAAACCACAATGACAAGCACTTGAAAATGATTAACCTTGATCCTATTGAACCAATGGTTTCATCATCATCATGGCTTGGCTTTGCGAACGAAGATCTGGGAAGGGCTTTTCCCACGCTCACTGCAAGCGATGAGTGCACCCTTCAGGCCTGCGCGGTGGATTTTTTAGGGGAGGCGCAGCGTGCGCGGAACTGGCTCCACCCTTTACACCTGAGGTTCATCTGCCAGGGCCTAGCGAGCTTGGACGGTAACAGCGAAGTCCTCAGGTCGTAGGTTTGGTTAGAGTATCCTTCTCTTAGATGGAGCCTTACAAGGCTAAACGAGCTCCATCTGCCCAGGTTTGGAGTCAGAGTTGTCCTTCTCCTAGGATGGTTGCCCGAAGGCTAGTGAACCCATCCTGCCCGTGGACACACTTTGTCTGACCCTTCAGTTGAGACCTGTCAGGCTTGGGAGACCCCACCGGAGGCACATGCCACCACCAGCACAGCTCTCAACCTCACAAGGGCACGCAAGCTCCTTCCCCACGGCAAGGGGGTGCCCGTGAAAGAGTCACTGCTCTACCTCCGGACATCGCAGACCCGGGCACGGGGCAGCCAGGGCCTGCCAAGAACAGGAGTCCTGGAGGGTAGAACCAATGGTTTAGATCACGGTCAACAGGCAATTGCATTGGTAAGCCTGAGGGTGCCCTAAAGTGGAGGCTGGGTGTGAAAAGTTCTGCACTCCAAGAGAAAGCCTGCATGGAAATATACCCTGAAAAAGCACGTGATGATCATCATCTTAGCCTGCAAAGCCCTGGCTTCTGGAGGGCTCGGGAAACTGTCCTCTCTTCACCCTGGTCAGCTACTACAGGAATCTATTTGAGGATGCCACTATGGTACAAATTAAGATGGCAGCAGCATAATGATAGACTTGGTAAAAGTAAGAAACTTTTTGGTTATTTATCAGAGTTGTTTTTAATAGATTGTGATTTATGCAAATCCACTGTAGAAAATATTATAGAGTAGTATTAAAATGAATTAGATGTTAATGTAAGACATGAAGCTTAAGATGTTTGTAGTTATCTTTGTATGAAAGATCTCAGTGCTGCATAGAAAGAAATCCTTCTAGCACTAAACCTTCCTCTCATCTGGGTAAGTCATGACTATCTTTCTTCAAAACTTCTAGTCATTGTAGCAGTGTATGTCCAAACAGGAATCTGTCCTCTCTTCCACCTGGTCAGCTACCACATCGAGCTGTTGGAGGACACCATTATGGTACAAATTAAGGTGCCAGCAGTATACTGATGGACTGGGGAAACTTCTAGTTCACATGCAGGAAAAGCAGGATCTTTATAAAGTTGCCTAACCTAAGTTTTTCCATGATGTGGCATTTGTACACAGGAATTGGAGACTGCAGAGAGAAAGGAGAGATTAATTTTTTAAAAAAGCAAAATTAGGAAGTCACTCGAAGTCACAGCTTGCAATGGTCACTTCATGCATTTTATCTCAAGAGCTGACAGTAAAGCAGCCAGGTAAAAGTAGAAAGCACTTGGACTCTGTATTCCCCTTCCAATCAATATCAGAAGCTGTGAATTGCACAGAGCTCGCCAAGAGGGATGTTCTTCTTTCTCACGCATCCATCTTTCTTTTCTCCTTTCCTTTCTCCCTGATCCTAGTCACTTTTATCCATTCTGACAGCTTTCATTTGAGATGTTTTAAATTCACTAATCCAGTAACTGTTTCACTTTTTCTAGGGTTTATTCTTCTCCTGGGTACATTTAATTGGATCACAGGTTGGTCTCGTAAATTCTAGGTCCAGCACAAAGTAAGCAGTATATCTAGGAACCACAGAAGTGGTGGTGGATACCATCACATTTAAACCACTTTATTTAGTTCCTGATGCTGCATGAAGCCATAAACTGGGTACCCAAACTCACTTTTTTTTCGGGTGATATTCTCAAGCTGTTTTCAATGGGATGTGATGCTGCAGTCAGTAGTCATTCAAGGTAATATTGAATTACGGTAAAATTCTTTAAATCTTGATTTCTGAAATCTGGAATTATTTGCTGCCTGGCAATAACTGGAGACACTTTTGAAAAACAAGCTTTTTTTTTTCTTTCCTTTTTTTTTTGGCCTGGCTGCTAGTATTAAATATCAGCATATTCTTAAAGCTCATCATAAAGTATTTCTTTAAGACTGTTTTTTGTAAAACATATCCATCTGCAATTATAAATCAAATAGCTTTATAATTAAAAGACATACTTGGCCTTTTTTATCCTGTGAAGGTTTGCATGAAATTGGAGTCTTGCTGTGGTTTTGTTTCTTTTTTTTTACATAATTGAACCTTTTCACAAATGACTTCTTCATACCTCTTAATTAAAATGTATGACAGCTTTTTATTTAAAGAGCACAAATTCATCAAAACAAATAAGAGCCCAAAGTGTCACTGAATTATTGCGTCTCTGTTTCCTTGTCACCTAGTTAGAGATCTGGAAGGTAATGCAGAGGTGTAGATGACGTTTCATTATTCTTTACCGGTGTCACTGCAGACTCCCAGCACTCCTCCACAGGACAGCAGAAACAGAAATGCCTTTAGAGCACTAATGTCTTTCACAGATCATTGATAACACCTTTCTACAAAACTATTATTTTTCCTCCTTTTCACCATTAAAAGTGTTCCATGCCTACATTAATATACCCCCTCTCTTCTCCAGAGCCCTAAGAATCATCTGTCAAAGGCATTTCTCCTCAAATGGAAGAATATACATAGTCCTCTTCCTTGGACAACGCGTTAGTCTAAGCTATCTTTATCTCTCTTATCACAGTACTACTTGATTTCAGAGCAAATTCATTTTTATTCTGGCATAGTCTCCAGCCTTCTCATATTTTGTCTGCATCATAGCATGGTGCAGTAAGTCTATGACAAAACATGAATTAATTTTTTGTGGCTGCAGGAAAAATCCTGTGTTTTGTAGGCTGCAGTAATTGAGTGATCCAACTGGGACACCCTCATTGTGACTGCGGGATTTGAAGTGGCAGGTGTTTTGGTGTGATGCAGATTCATCCTCTCATGCCTGCACTGCCTAACAGCACGGAGGCAAATCCAAAGCTTCTAAAAGCCTGTAAAACTCTGATAATCCTGCTGAGATTTACTGCAACTGCTCAAGAAAGAGATAGAAGCAAGTCCTGAGATCAGATAAAAAAAAGAAAGATTTTTTCTTTTAAAGATAAGCAAGTCCACTCCGAAGGAAGAAAGTCTGTAATTCACCTTAAGTACTATCCAAGGAGAAACTAATTCCTTTCGGATGCAGAGTCAAGTTTTATGTGGAGTCATCTTGACCTGTAATCAGTTTGGCTATGAATAAACGTGTGGTCTGAGGAACCACGGAGTGAAGATAAAATATGATCACAAACACATCTACTCCAACTCCCTTGGAGGTCTGTGGAAAGGTTGCCATTGATTTTGATGGGATTTGGATGTAATTCTGTCATTCACGTGCTTTTATTCAAGACATTTTGGTTCTCTCAGTGTCAGGAAAAATGCAGCCCACATTATCATCAGAAGAAACCAGAAAAGCACGGTACTTCTGAAAATTAAAGCTGGCAAATCTTTTAGAAAGAAGATGTGTTACCTCCAAATCAGTGCTTCTCTGCTGGTGCTGAACACCGGTTCAAGAGCTAGCTTAAATGGGAAAAGGGTTTTCAGCACAGCTGGAAGAAGCAGGCAGAGATTTTGTGAATCAGGAGGTTGCTACTTTTGTCCTTCCATGAGTGGTACTTTGTTTAACATAGAAATTCTGGGGGACTCATTGATGACAGCCATCACTAACCAGCTGATCCAATTCCTAAAGTGGAGGATAGATAATTCTGGTTTACAATGGTCAGTGCACTAACACAAGGGCTCACTATTTCAGTGATTTCTATGGCTACCAACATAATGTCACAAATAGCTGTTTCTCAGACATATCACCTAGAAAACTGAATGAATTTCACAGTGCTGAAATTATCCATGGGCTAAGTTCTTCCTGGTGCATGACAAACAGGGTCATAAAAATTTTTCAGTCGTACTTCTGTTTGCTAGAGCAATGGAAAAGAAGGCAAGAAAAAAGAAAATATCATTTTCCACGAATTGAAGTATTTGAACCTCAACTTCTGACTGGACCAGAAGTTACAGGGAAGTTGTAGGGCCTTTGAGGCGAGGCTAGAAGCATCTATTTAGGGCAGATCTGATCCACTCTGACCATAACAACATTGGACAGTAGACCAATGCTTGAGCATAACTTTGGCACTCTATATAGCCCGCTGATAATTTTCTGTTACAAAAAATGTGGAAACAAGTCAATATTAATGATTCTTTCCACTGAGCAGAAGCAAGAACCCTACAGACACTTGCCAGTCAGACTGGATTCCACTGGAATACTTGTGGTTTTCAGCCAGCTTATCCTCAGCCCCCATTAGAATAGATTCCCTGGGGATGTCCCTCCACCATCAGTTTCTGCACACCTTTTGAAGCATGAAACATGGGGAGGGAGGAATGATTGGAATCCCCTGACCAAGCAGCCTGGGTGTCAGGTCCCACCTGGGCCACTCACGACAGTCTGTCAGCTCAGTGGAACGACAGTTCCCTTATTCCTTCATCCTTCTCATTTTCCACTGCATGTGGGATGCTTTTCCTGACGGGTGCTAGCCACTGCTTTCTCTCAGCACTCTGCACTTCATTGCTGGGAATAAGTCTGGGGGTTCAGGTCAGCTGAGGAGGAGCCCGCTCTGCTGTCCTTTCAATCGCCACCTGAAAACAATGCAGCCCTGCAGTTTTGCCAATTACTCTGAATCTACTCTTAGGAAAGGGTAGGAAAAGCCAAAAGCAAATCTGTATACCAAATTCAAACAGCGCAACTGCACTGTCTGTGGAAACAGTTGGACAGAAATGAAGGGAAACGAAGCATGCCTCACACGTGGCTGCTCCATCTACAAGATCCAGCTGAGAAGCTGCCAAACACTCCCAGCCCTTCTGTTGAGGACACTTTAATCCAACCTCATGCGCTCCATTTGTACTCTTGGACGAGGATAGGGAATCCGCACAACCCAACACCACCTTTGGGTGTAACTCAGATTAAGAACTCTCCCTGATGTATTACTACATCAAGCAGAAATATCTCCACTTTCCGTACACAAAAGCATTGCCCGTTACAAACACTTCATAGAGGTAAAGCTTAGTGCTGCTCTTAGCTGGTCATTGCTGACCAGAAAAAACCATGCCTGGCTAAGCCTTAATAAAGTGTTGACTTATCCTAAGCACTTTTCCAAGGATATTATGCAAAGGCAGGGATAAACTTTTCACATGTAAACTTCAAGCTCTACATATACATCCAACTTATCAATCATATTTAATAGGACGTCATAACCAGACTGACGCATTCAGTTTATTACCAACGGTCAGTTTAGATAGGATGGTAACCAGCTCTGAGGTGATAATTAATTTGAGGATCCTCCTATCACACTCTCTCCTACAAGCTTGACTTTAAAGGTTGATTTTTTTATACCATCAATCAAGTGGAGGTTTTGTAGGTATCTGGGAGTACTTTGATTTGAAAGCCACAGGTTTTCACATTGCTGGAATGAAACACTGCCATATTTCAGTGACACATTATTAACATTTTTGCATGAGGTTTTTTTCACAGTTCTGAATACAGTTTTTCAAAATAAGAAAAAATTATAGCAGGATGGCAGTTAAATTTCCTGGACTCTGAAAGCAGACACTCAAAGGTCGGGTTTTCTAGAAGTACTTTTCGAACCTCACACAGGTATATGCAGCAAGGCAAGGAAGACAGCAAATCTGTAGCCAAGCTGTCTAAAGTAGTTGAGAGAAGAAAAACTTTCAGACATTCACACTGGGATATTGTGGTATTTGCTTTTCACAGGTTACACTGTTTGCTACTGAAAAATTCTATTTACAGTCTGTTTAGGTGATATAATGTACTTTAATGAAAAGAATTTACAAAAGCTGAATAGTTACTCTGTTGCCTGAAAGTTTTTACTTACTGCAGAGCGTAAGACACAGAAGTAAATGTAGTCTGTCTCCAGAGTCAGAAAGCTAAAGTGGCAGTGCTGACATATGAAATAGTGAATAATACAATGAAAATAGTCTGCTCTTCTTCTAATGCGAGCTTGGATATGTCAGTGCTGGTACTCTTCAGAGTAATAACATTGTGCATTATTAAGGACAAGATCTCAACAGCTGCTTAATGTTAATATAAAACCCCTGAACATGTTGTGAGAGGCTCCATCTCAGTCCAATATAAGCACTGCAGTACAATTACTGCCTTCTCTTACACTTTGGGAGTTTATTTTCTATTTTGCCAGACAATCATCAATCTCTTCTCTTAAAAAAAGAGAAAAAAAAGTGTTCAGAAGTAACTCCTAAAAGATGCTCACTGTTCTCCATATCTTTATTTGAAGAAAATGAAAATTAAAAGCCAGCTGAATCTCTGTCCATTTCCTAGAGCCTTGGCATTCACTTTCCCTGGAATAGAATTCCACTGTTCCTGTTTCCCAAGAACAAGCAATACTGGCAGCAGCTGTGAGTAGACTCGTAAAGAGCCTCATGCAGGACTGGAGTTTAGGTTCTAGCTGTTCACATGCTGTGTGCTAGCATATGTTAAAAGCAGCTATAAATTGTGTACAGATGTGTGCTGGAATTTCAGTATAGCTAAGCTAACAACATTGAATAACATCTCATGTGCTTTGTAATTATACATAATGAATGTGCTGTCATAAAACAGAGTTCATGTCTGCGGCAGGATTTATCCACTGGCTTTGTAAGCAAGGAGTAAGAATTACGGTGCGAATTCATAAACAAGATATTTAATACAAGGTATGCAAACCACAGAGAGGAGACTGATTTCTGAGGAACATTTTATGTAAAAGGCTCTGATTAAATGATCACACAAGGCAGGACTTGAAAAAGATTCATTTAGTACACGTTTTGGAAGACGAAATATGAGAACATTTACATATAAGAAAAAGTGAAAGTGTGCAAACATTGTCTTACTTGGAAAAGCCAAGTGCCCACAAATGAATAGAGAGGGAAGAACAGTAAAGGACATGGAGGGGAGCAGGCAGAGAAAAGCCACTCTAAAGATCATGAAGAGCAGGGCTGAGGGATGATGAATGTCCTTAAAGAAATAACTGTAAATTATTTAATAAATTTAATTGTAAAAAATTGTAAATAATCTCTGCTGTCCTCTGGAGCAAAACTGATGATTTTCATGAAGCAAAGATTAGTATATTGCTCTCTGTGAATTAGAGTTTGAAGAACAAACGCTGGGAAGATTGACCGTCTTTGTAGTCTGCTGCATGGACAGGGCAGACCCTCATTGCCCACGTACCTGCTGTGCCTTTTCCATGGGTCCAACAGAACAGCAACACTGCTTTTCTTCTCTTCTGACCCATGGCAAACACCAAGCAGACACAGACAGTCTGCCTAGAAGAAATAACACTTTGAATAAAGCAGTAAAGGAAAAAGAAAGGAAAAGGCCTGAACACACTATCAAATTGTGAGCATAGCCTAGCTAGCAGCTGGCAGAAGATCAGACTTCTGTGGCCTCAACCACTCAGAGCCCTCAGGAGAAGGCTCTCAGCATGTGTTTTAGGCTAATCTAAATCAAGTTTTCTCTGGTCCCACTATTCTGCCCATTTCCAGCTTTTCATGCCCATCATCTCCTCTGTGACTTCAGCACAGGCGTTCGATTGCATAGTGAAATGGTTCAGAGAGCTGGAAAAACTGAAAACTTACCATGAAATAAAATAATTAGCTTTCAGCCAGTTCAGTTCCCAGCACAGAATCCACATGGAGACAGAGATGTGCCAGAGCTAATACAAGAGCAGGGACAGAGGTGCACGGCCTTGGTCCACAGGGAAAATGCATGTTATAGTTACCTAGTCCTAGATTACCTTAAGCTGCCGTGGAAGCACGCCATAGTGCCTCTCAGCACATACCACTAGCTGCTTTGCAGCCCTGTAGATACACGTTTGCCCCTTTTGGATATCAGAGAACCTTTTTTATGAACTAAGATGTTTTGTGTTTCCTCTTCCCCAGATTGCCATCTTGATAGAAAGAGGACTTGTAGGTTTAATGAGAGTACTCTCCATTAGACAGTAGCAGCAAATCATTAGCGAACAGCATCAGCTCTGAAACAGCCACAGCTTTCAAGATTCATCTGTCTGAAGGTGATTTGCTACATCAAAGCTGAGAAAATATATTAATAAGAAAAAGGAAAAAAATCCATTATGGCTTGATTATATCTTGTATTTTTTGTTATTCAGCTTACCTTTTGGTACAGATTTTCTTTCTGCTTGTATTACACATTCCAGTGCAATAAACATAGTATTTGCATCATTTGGCAGAGAACATGAAAACCAAAATTATGGTCAGACTTCCCAGACTGTGCTGGAAACACAGTTAAGAGAAAACACATGTAGTTAAATCACTTCATATTAAATCAGCAACATTCTTAACCTTGATGCATGGCATCTTATTGTTTGTTGACTGTTTACTCTTGACTCGTTGGACTCCTCCTATCTCACAAGCCTGATTAGCTACATACCTGATGGTTACATCTTCTCCTCTCAACACCCTTGGCTTAATCTGTGCAGGTCATTTTGCTTGACTCACTTTATCCAAACTTTAGATGCTGCTCAGTATCCTCAGAGTCTGCCTTACAACATCGATACAGCTTAACACTGTCTAGTCTCCAGCCTTTCTCTGCTGCAAACAAAAAGCTGAATGCTCCCATCCCTTATCTGGGAGGCACACCTGCAGCTATACTTCCTACTTCAAATTTAACTGTATATTTCTGAAAGCTTAAGTGCTATATAGAAATTCAAAGTGAATCTTTTGAAAACATATCTGTGGAAAACATGTAAAAGCACAGAAGAACTAACACTAGGAAGGGCTGTGGCTCAGAAATCCCAGGTAACATTAGCTTGTCTGCCTACAGACTGTACCAGTCAATGAGCAACATAGTTTTCTGCTATTTTATTGTCACACAGCTTTTTTTTTTTTCTTCCTACTGGATTCTATACTATTTCTTAGAGACTTCTCATAAGGCAGACTATATTTAACCATGTTATGTAGCAATGCTTCCTTATTTTCTGGAAGAACTGGTCTGAATTATATGACATTATACCATATAATGATGGTAAAAGGTAGCAAACTCTGCTACCATTGAATTAGTTGCTAGGCCAGGATAAACTGCAGCAGAGGAAAAGGCCTGAGTGACAAGTTACCATTGGAGTAATTTTTGTAAGGGATGTTTTTTCATGTGAGTCTTTTAGGGTTCATATTGGTAGAACGATGGCGTGTTGGGCAACTGAGGAGTTCAGCAGCAATGTGCAGGAATTCACAATCTGACTCAGCTTCCAGACAAGTGTCATTATGGTAGACCTGGTATCAAGTACACAGTGTACAGGGTAACTTGGTAAGAAAGTAAAATATGAAGGTAGTGTATCGTACACGCAGAATGATCCTGGCCTCAGCAACAACAGCAACAACAAAAACCAGCTATCATTATTGGTTCTAGACATTTTAATATTTTTAGAGAACACCACATTAGAGGACTTGCTACAGCCCAGAGGATATGTGTTGCTACACCAAAGCACGGCTAACTACGTTGTTAGGACTTCAGCTGTTAAGACTTAGCATGCTCCACCGCGTTCCCAACCGGAATTCCCTACTTAACAGATAAGGAATTAGTTTGGTGATTAAATTATTTCCATCAAATGCTCTCCTCTTTCAGCTGTGCTGGTTGTCCTTTTGTTGTTTTATTGACCTCCATTTTCCAGGCCATTGCATCTCCAAACGGCAGTCTTCAGGAGCATTATCCCATTAAGGAAACAATTAGTTTGTAGATTTTAATATCTGGGGCCTTACCGGTATCTGGTTCCATTTCTTCATCTGTCAGTTCGTTTCAGGAGCTTTCGCATGCCTTTGCTGCCATTTTAATTGATTGTTCTGGTTTATTAGGAGCAGCACTGCCACAGTTGCTAGGAGGAATGCCCAAGTACCAGACCACATTGTACTGATAGGCGATAACGCAGCTGCAGGGCTCCCTGGATTTCAGAGGCTGGGGGAGAACTGCTTGATAATTTTTGCTATGGAAGGTGATGGTCTTGCCTGAGAACAAGTGAGTTCAAACTCAAAGACAGTGACATCAGCACCATAGTGGAACTTTTAGGGGCTGGATCTGTCTCTATAAGGACTCTGGCATGGTCTCCCCACTGCAGTCTCCCCACAGTGGGGAGACTTGTGCAAAAGATGAGGCAGGAGTGTGAATTTGCTTTTGTCTTTCATGATAACGTTGGCCGGTGTGTGTCTTTGTTACCAAGAAACCACAGACTCTTTAATCAGGATTCATCCCTACACTACACACATGTTCTTTTTGTCTACTTCCATTTCAATATTGAACCAAGTCACAGAGACGAAATCTGGCCCTGTGGTACTATTTAAGGTGAACAGCTGAAGGATTCAGATAGTCATTCTCTGAATGAGCTTGCAGAGCCTAAGTAGCTAGATCAGGAGAGTGAAGGTGGGAAAGTGATAAATCCCACGATCAGAGGCACTTACAACAAGCTATGAGACTCCGCTTTGTGCTGTTTGTTGCTTTAGGCTGGGATTTTAAAATCCCAGTCTTTGTTGTTTTCCCAGCTTTGTTTGCTCAAGGCAAAGTGATTGTCAAATACCTCACACAGAGGCCCCTAATTCTGACTGGGACATCCACTCATACACAACTTCAATGAGATGCAGTACTAGGACGTGGAATTGTGTCGTTCTGGTCTTACCGCTGCTGGTATTTCACTGATTTTACCATATGGTAGCTGCTCTCAGTAAGCTATTTTCCTACAGAAAGTTTCTGCCCACATGCTAAAGCAGAGCATGATGTACTCTAAAGGCCATATTTTGCCAGATTTGCTCCCCGGAAATTGCGCCCTGTAACATCTGACCTGTCCCCAAACAGCAACAGAAAAGACGTACTGGATTTTCTTGGCTCTGAAAACAGTATCACGGCAGGTTCAGCAAATTCCTTCTGACTGACCCTGATACTGAAGGCAAGCGAGTAATTTCTGAAGACTGGCTTGTAACATAATGATCTCTGTATGGAATAAGTTTTTGGACTGCAGTTATTTTTACTATTTTTATGTTACAGCTAGAGACTTGCTTGCTGAAGTCTTCTTTTGTATGCACAGAAGCAAAGGGTTACTGCTCAGGAGCTGACTGCTGAGTGTGGCTTCTGGCTCTGCAACAGTAGGATAGATGCGCCCTCCCGTGTACCAGCCCTGAAGTGTTTTTACAGCCATAGTGTTGGAGCCCAGGGACAGCTCTCTGGAGATTTGCAGATTTTTTTTTTCTTTTTTAACAAAATGTTGTCAAGTAGCAACTCTGTCAAAACTTTCTTCCAATCATCTAGAATTTATTGATAAAATTTTTAATTTGGAGGAAATGGGGACGCTTAGATTTCCAAAACAGGTAGCAATAAAAATAGTGGGGCTGGCTCCCCCCACCTGGTTTTGCTGTTTATGCAGTGATCCTAAGTCCAAAGAAACAATTGAGTGCAGGCTCCAGGAGTTTTTGCTGCGCCAAGGATGGGTTGATGGGATTTTGTACATTCACCTTACATAAAATCAGTAAAATTCCTGTCAAGCAGAGCAAGGTAAAGAAAAAAAGGTTTCAAGGTAACAGCCACTTTACATAAACTTCTTTGAAAGAG
>NW_010425563.1:22944-40995 GCF_000710305.1 Buceros rhinoceros silvestris
AGAGTGTATCACCAGATGTACATTTTACTTTCAGGGAAGCACTAAAGTTTAGCTGGAACCACTGAGGAATCTTTTTTTTTTTTTAACATACTTTGATTTTGACATAATCATACCAGCATCAATTCACCAACAAACATTGAATTGAAATAGCGGCCTTCAGTATCAGTGCTCAACAATGTAAATTACTGCATTTTTCAAGAGTCTTCCTGTTTCCTTCTGTTTCTTCCTGAAGTATTAGTGCATATCAGTAAATTGCAGGGTGCCTGTGTTACAGAGCTCTAACACAGAGGTCTCCAGTGGACCAAGTGTGTCTTTGATGAAAAGGAAAATCTCCTAGAGATAATTCTAGTTTAAGTAGTGTTATGTCAACTATTTCTTTACATTTTCCCTCAGAAATGGCATGAAGTGGGAGAGGGAATTATTCCTATTACCCATTTTTGTGTAGCTGACTAGCCCATCTCAGCTCTTAGCATGTCTTTTCCCCAGAGTGACTGGGAGCAGGACACAGGTTAGATGCTGTCCACTGTGTCCTTACCTTTGTCTCTTCATGGTCCCTGGAAGCAACACAAGAGATCAGCTGCGTACTGTAGGCAGCAAGCTAGCTGCTTAAAACTGGCTGCTGCGAATCTTACCTTTTTGGGTGACAAAATAGCTGCCTCAAATTGCCTTCCTTCTTGCTTTGTACTGCTATCCAAGGCAGTACAAATGATGCTAGTATCTTTATTTGGGTTAGAGATGCATTGCACTGCCTTCCTTTCAATGGGTTAAATTTTGTCTTTTCTTCTTTTCCTGTTTTCTTCTTCAAAAAAGAGTAGCATTTTTGTCTTTGGATGGTTTTCAGGCTACTTCTCTTCATCTCCTATCGTAGGCTGGGAAAGTCCAGATGTATTTTGTTTCCATTGATCTATTTTGCCTACTCACCATAAATTTCAGTCTTCTTTCTCTGCTGCATTTATACCATCAGTTGTCTTAACTGACAGTTTCTTTAATAGTCCTCATTCACGTACGAGATTTTCACAGCTTTGAGCTACTTCGTTTCTCTAGAGAGGAAATTAATTTGCACTTTAAAAGTAAGCAACACTTGGTCTGCATTCAGACACTGTCAGCTCTTACGTTGTGGGCTTCCTCAGATCTATCAGTATTTGTTTCATTAATAAAAAAGAACCTTGGTACCCAAACCTGATTGCAGATTCTGAAATTGCACTTCCTTTCACTTAGGCCAACCAAGAAAAAACCTAACAATTACTTCTAAAGTTAAAATAACTTGCTTTTCAATAAGCCAGAAGCTGATGCTGTATCAATTCCTAGTTCTGCTGCTCCTGTTAGTATACCTTAAAAGCCAGAAGGCAAAAAATAAAAAAGCTTATAAAGACGACTCTATGAAAGTGGAGATTGAAGTTTGTGTTATTACTACATGCTCAAATATGTTTACTGTAGACAATATAAAGTTAGCCCATAATATGACACACTAGGAAGATGCTTTTAGAGTTCTAACACTTAAGATCCAAAATTGGATTTGACAAAGAATCCAAAAGTGCATACAAATGTTTCCCAGAGGTGTTGGGGTTTTGGGGTTGGCTTTTTTTTTAATTGAGCTTAAAACATAGCTGGTAGGATTTATTAGTCACAAAGAAATTGTCCAAGATATATATTCTTATACATGTGGGGCCTTGGGATTCCCAAAACTATGTTGTTTGAAAGCAACTGTAGCTATATTAATCCATTCTGTGTAGACGCCAACTAGGTAGCTCGGACAAGTTCCACAGCACGTTACCAATTATGGTGCCTGTTTCCTCTAACTGTCATTTTCCTCCAACCGTTTCTGGTATCTCCTGAATTAGATGAAGGTTGGTGTTGTCCTGCCTCTCAGAAAAGAGTCTAACAGGATATGCATGAAGAGCTCAGAGCAGTCTAATGAACTGAAACCAATAATTCAGAATGAAAAGATGCACCTTCACAATACCCCTGCTCAATAAATCTTTACATAGTTTCCCTTAGATCTATTTGATAATTTGAACTTGAGAGAGTACCAGTGCTGTCTTACAGAAAGTTTCTACGTGAACACCTTACAAGAAAGGTGTATAAAACACAATCAATATAAGCAAGCAGCAAGACAAAAGATTAATGTGATTAATTTAGTTGAGCAGCAACAATGTAAGACAGGCTAGTTGGGCTCTTTGATGGAGAGATGGGTCTAGCTAACTAAAGGAAGGACAACACGGAGACTTGGCATTTCTGCAGCCTTACGTTCCAAAGTTTGCCTTTTTTCCTGACATGGAAAAACAACACAACCCCATTCATAAAGATGAACGCAAGGTTTAAAAAGCTTTGAGAACTAGTCTAACCTCTGATATGCAAACCCTGTATGACACCTCCTATCCCACACAAGTACTTTTCAGTACTGTTGGGCTCATGCTAAACTTAAGCAACAAACTCCAATTTTTCAAAATTTAATACTGTTGCTTGATTACTGATATTCTTCAACAAACACTTTAGTTTCACAACAATGAAGTTATTCTGTTTATCCTGTGGATATGTTACTGGTGGGTTACTAATTTTGTAGTGGGTTTTGTGTAGTTTTTCAAAGAACTCATTTAGTCATGATGAGGCAACACACTCAGGCCATTTTGTTTTGACATACTGTTTTTCCAGAGAAACATGCAGGTACATGAAGCGAACACAGTTTCACACCGATCTGTGGTTCGGCAATCCGGTCAGCTAAGCAGGACCTCCTCTGGACATTTCTGCAAGTCCCCACTGCCTGTCAGCCAGCACTTCCCTGTAGTGCTCAGCAGTTTCACCCAGGACACCGAAAAATGCATGGTCCATTCTGTGAGGTTGGACCTTTATCTTCCTTACCTTCTGGGAACCACATTATATAGTTTGGAAGCTACTTAAATAGGAAGAGTAAAACCTACCATTGCTATCACTTCTGGTTAGACAGCATGGAAAATCGTATCCTATATGTTTTACTTAGCTGCCTATATATCTATTTACATAACAAGCGGTAGGAAGAAGATCCCAGGGCAAATGCCCCATTTTAAAATGAAGTAATTTGTCAACATTTCTTTCTCCACTCATTTCAATTTACAGGTAAGGACACCAAGTTTTATCTCTGGATGTGCTACAGGGCTACAGTTTAGTCACAGCAGGAAAGATAGCAAATATAAACAGCCAGCTAATGGGCTGAACCACTATCTACCTGGAGCTGAAGCTTACCTAAGAAAGGTTGATGTTACAGCACAGTAACTGGGGTAAAAAAAAAAAGGTCAATGTGTCCTTCAGATTGTAGCTTATTTGGGCCATGTGAACATAAAATTTCAACTTCAAGAGTGCATTTTAAACATGCATGCGAGGGAATTTGCGATTCTTTCTGTGTACAGAAATGCTGTTTGAATTAGAATTGCTAGCAGCCGCTTCAAAATAAGAGAACAACAATGCTGACATCTACCTATGGGCTTGTCCTCCAGACTCCTTTAGTGCCAGTGGAGAGTCAGAAAAATGTTTTGGGTGCTACTCACTTGGCACAGTTCAGAGATCTACTCAGAGGCAGGGGCTATGGCACCTGCAAGGACCTGTTTCTCTCCAAAAGGAGTGTGGGCCAAGCTCAGATGTAGATGTCTGCATTGCTGACATACAGCGAAACTGGGGAGAGGTTATCTCGCCATAAATATTAGTACTTAACCAACATACTTGAAAGTATTGTAAGAGCATTTCCATAATGAATACAAGTTTCCACAAACAAATAGGTGTCCTTGGACATGGAAAGATGGACTTCTTTCTTCTTATTCTTTTGTAGATAACGGAAATAGTGCTAGCCTGCATGATGTGAGTTATCACAATTTCTCCATCACAGAGGACAACATTCAACAACAGGCTGGCCCTTATCATCGAAACATTCCCATGAAGTTTCTTGTGTAGCCTCTGTGCTGAGAATGCAGTGGCTGCTTCACCTGAACATGAAGATGTCTGCCACCCTGATTCTGGTGACAGTGATGGAGTGAATTGTACTCCTTTTTCAAACTTAACATAAAATTTTCCACTGATGAAATAATGGCAAAATATCTTGGAAAAATATAGCAGTGAATCCCTTTCTTTACTGATATGCCAACTTTATTCAATCCTGCATGCAAAACCTGAATTATTTATCTTCATGAGATAATATATTCTATACGATTGCAGCTGATACATCTTCATGGCTTTGAATAAATTTTTACTTAATCAGGTAAGTGTAAGACTAATTTTTTTTTTCTCCAGATATTTAGTCTATTGTTAGCTGCAGTCTAAACGTGCTTCTACAAGCTCTGCTTTGAGCTGGAGTTACTGACTTATTTTCAGACAAAAAGTGATGAAAAATTGCCAAGTCTGTTGAGTTGCCTTAGTTGTTAAAATGACATTTTATGAGTGTGATAGCCATCTCATTATTGATGAGCCCGGGCATCTTCTTACCTCCTGTGGGCTGTCATGACAGCTACATACTTTGTACTTCTGCTGCTGCTAGAAGAGAGAACAGAATTGTTCAAGTGGGCTGGTCGCAGGAACCATATACTGGAAATATCAATTCTTTCTGGAGGAAGATGGAAATACATGAAAGTAAATAACCCAAATTTCAAAAAAGCTCTGTGACAGAGTCTGCATCCTGAGCTAGAAAATGAATTTGTCCAAATACCCCAAGCGATGCATTTCCTCACCCTTTCTGGAAATCAGAAATACTACTCTGAAATTCCGAATGGTCTTCTTCCCACGAGGAGGATCCCTGAGTAGGCACGGGTAGGTGACGGCTGGATAAACAATTTCACAGAAATGAAATCTCAATTGTGAAGGATACATTACAGGAAAATCAGAGCAAATATGTACACTAAATCTTGATTGATCTGATATTGCAGTAGACTTCTGCTAGAAATTTTGGCCCTTTTTTACTAACGTTTCTAGATAATTGTGTATCAGGAACAAAATTAATACCTGTACGGTAGTTCAGAGTTTTAAGCTTGTGCCTGGAGCATAAGTTTCCAAGGATCTCTGGATGCACTGGTAGCAAATTCAGACTTTAATTTTCTGTGTGGAGCATAAATGTTTAAGTCCAGTTCAAGCAGCTATGCTTTACTGACCAGGCACATTAATTCTCATTTGGAAGATTTTAGGAAATTCTGTCGGTCAAAAAAGCCTGTTTCAGAGCACCTGTCTCTGAGAAGGTTTCTGTCTCTCTCAGCCTCTCATTTCAGGCACAGGTGTTGACTCAAGTATGGGGGTACCTGCAGAAGACTTTGAAGTTGATATGGTGCCAACGCAATTTAATTATTTACTCCCGTGCTGCCTCAGCTGTGCTAAACTCAAGGAATTAGATGGGATGCAAGATTCTAACTTCAACTTCTAAAAATGCAAATGATCTGGAATTAAATTGCTCAGGAACTTCGCTCTCCATCACACAGGGATCAGAAGCACTTGAGCTGGAGTTCTCTCCCACAGCACAGCATCCTCCCTGAGTGACTGCTGGACATCCACCTCGCCTCCTTTTCCCATCTTCAAAGAATTTAAAGCACGCACTTCCCTTCCTACCCTGTTTTCAAGGAGGAAGTCACCTGAAGTGCACATCAGATTTCTGGAAAGTCCTTTCTGTTGCCCATCACGTTTATATCTGTGGGACATCTGCCCAGGACATAAGATAGATATCCAGGACTGCTTTTGTACAGGAAATCAACAAATAGCTTCCAGCTATGTCTCTCAGCACACCCCTTGTGAGGCCTTGGGGCCTTTCCTCCACCTTCTTCATCTCTTCTATTCTTAAAAAAGTAATTTGAAAAATCTCCCCTTGCTGATTTTCTGCAGGATCTCCAGAACAAATTTCATTCAAAGTGAGAAACCAGCGTGATGACAATTGATCATCACTCGAGCACGTAACAGAAACATTGCCCATTCCACCCCTACGTCTCTTTCTCCTGAATGCCGTGTGGAGTTTGAAAGAGAGAAGTTATTGACTTTGCCTTCCATATAACCAGGCTCGTATATTTTCTTACCAGTCTCATCTGGATTATTGGAAGTTTCCCACTGTCTTACTTGACATAAGGGACTTGAGCTTCCTGTATCTACAGGATGTCTCTCCTTGCTGGTTAATCTGCTTAAACAATCTTAAAAATTTCCAGATCTTATTGACCCTATCACTGTCCTCCCCTGGAGCAGAAGGCTCCTCTCCTTCCTCACCTCCAGAGACTTAGGGAATCCTGTACCTCCTTTGTTTGCCTTGCCCTGATTTGTTCCACCTGCCAGGTGGAGTTAATTCTGCTGTGGTGTCAAATTTGCCTTCATTTGCTGTTTACAGAAAATGCTCAGAACCTTCTATGTATACGGCATATGGAAGTCATCAGTCTTACTAACTTGCAAAACCTACAAGATACAAGGGCAGAGGGTTGCAGAAACATATCTGAAAACAGGTTTTGCTACTGCATTTGCTCTTGTGATAACGGGTTTTGAGACTGTAAAGCACAAACAGACGAAAACGATGCTTTGTTGTAGTATGCAATGTGCTTGATGAAAACAATAAAAACGCTTTCCGCTCGATATAGCACTTCATAAATATGCATTTATTTCCTCATCTTTCATCAGTTTTACAGTTTTAACCAGTGCCTCAGTGTTAATATTTGTCAGAAGCATACAATGGAACTTCAGAAACTTTTATTCTGCTGTTCTGAAGTTAAAAAAAAATTCAGGGGCCTTTCCAAAGGAACTGAGCCAAAAAATAATGAAGCAAATTTCTTGTAACATATTACAGAGTTACATAAAATTTCAACTTACATTTCTATCCTACTCCATGTACTGTATTTACATAGTTAACTAATTTATTATTTACATTTTTTCAAATACTGTAGTCATAAATCTTTTCATATTGTACACTCTTGTTTAAATTTTTTATTACAGAAATTCTTTAATATGCATTTTAGTCACTACAATTTCAATATTTCACACAAGTTCTAAGAAATTGCTGCCTGATTTCACTAGTGATGTGTCAAGATGCCTCCTTCATAAGAAAATACATATTACAAAGACATTTTATAATATTCAGAATCCTGAATTTTGAAAAAAAAAAAAAGTACATGCGATGTAATAATGTTATTTTCTTTTCTATGTAATATTTGGTTTGGAATGACATTTCACCTGAGATGTAGAATTGTTAAGTGTAAGATGTTTGGGGTGTTTTTTTATTTATTTAAATGAAATATTTTTTTGTAAATCTTAAAAGTATTGAAAATTTGAAATTTTACACAAATGTTGGCCTTCTATTCCATTTCTAGAATGAAAACTATTCCTACCTGTATAGATATATAAATTTTCTTTATATATCTACATCATATTTTCAAAAAAAAGTCTATATCTACATAAATAAGCATTGTTATTCTATTAGGAAACTTCCCACTATCCTTAAAAAGCAATGTGCTCAAGTACAATATTCAACTTCTGACACAGACACAAGAGTAAATGTGACCTCTAATGGTAATATTTTCTTCCAAGGGAAGTAAGAGGTACCTGCTGAATTTGGAAGACATGGCAGACAACTTTTGCGGCCCCGATGAAGGGATTTTTATATATCCAGTCCCGTAAGTGTTATGCAGGAGCATCTGACACAGCAGACAACTTTGGGTCAACTTTCCATGTTACATGTAACTACCTAAACAGCATCTTAATAGAAAAAAGTTAATTATAGAAAACCCTTACAACATTGTACATTTAATGCCGTGTGTCTTCTCTCGTTACAATAATACGCACTTCTATTAACAAGTGATTGTAGATACTAAGTTTAAAGCAAATGGTCATAAATTTCAGGTTTCTTTTATTCTGTTATTGGTAGATATTCTCTTAGGCACAATATGAAATTCTTTGTAAACATAAAGATAATTTTTGATACATTAGACCACGAACTGAAGTTAAAGAAAACAGTATATGGACATTTAAGAAACACAGATACACTCTAGGCACAAATGCAGCAATCTAGGAGGCCTGATCTTGTATCCATCACAACAGAAATGCCCCAGACAGCGGAACAGAAATGCATCCTAGTCACCAAACACTCCTGCTTCTGAATTAATTAGGTTCTTTCTTGTCTACTGGAAGTAAAAATGTTAGTAAAAATGTATTTTATTTCATTTACCCTGAAACACCTAATTATTATAAAGTCAGTGTCAAGACCTAAGGCCCCTAAAACAAGTGATGCAACTAACACTTCCAGAAAGCTTTCTTCAAAATATGTATCTACATATTTTTAAGAAACTGAAAATAATATTTCAATAACAAGTCATAAGAGAAAACCTCTTGAAGATCTTTTATTTCTCAAACTTAAAAGCGCACTACACTTTTCATGCAACATTGTGCAACTCGAGAACTGAACTGAGGAGTAACAATTCTGAGCTTCCAGCATATCGCATATTGCAACTCTCACCCTTAATAACCTGTATGTGTAGGGTAGGCACAAATTAATAGGAGTTATTTACATCCAACAGAGCGACAGAATTCTTATCTGAATAGAGTTCTTGAAAATAAATAGTGCACTTAAATTATGTAAGTTTTAAAAAATTATTCAGTATCCCGCAATTATATGAAGAAACATTAATTTTATTCTAGAAAGTCATAGAGGATTTTTATGCTGCTAATGACACAAGAGTGACCGGAGTATATAATTACTACTGTCACTGTTAATGGGAACTGTATGCTCACTCACTTTCAATAATCAGGAAAAAAAGTATTATATTATTTAACTAATAACAGCTTTGGACAGATATATTAATTTTCCTTTTCTAACATGCTAGTAATGGAGAATAAGGCAACAACTGAGATAAAAGCATATGCTGCTTTGTAAATCAAGCTTCTTAATATGTTTCTTAAAAGTGAACTTTCATGCTGAAAAATCGAAAGGCTTTGAAGGAAAAGCTTTAACTACTTTGACAAGACCGCATCTCTTATTTCAACTGATATTTTAAAAACACTCCAAAATAGATAGAGAGGGATTTATTTTAGTATTATAGATGAGTCTTTGGCCTTAAGTAAATTTGTATGGCTAAAAAGGTTCTACAGCACCCTGCAAGACTGAGTAATGTTTAGAAAAATGCCACCAATTTCCATTGCAACCTTCTGTATCCTTGTATTATTGAAGAATTCTAACCTAATTCCCTGGAAAAACAACAGATGGTGTGCATGAATGTCAGTGTCTTTTGAGTTATAACCAGACCAATGAAAAGTTCTTTTTTACCAACTCAAAGTAAATAACTGTCTGATAAAGTCAAGGCAGGTGACACTTAAGTAATGACAAAATTTTTTCGTAAGTAGTTTTAAGTCTCAGGTACAGGTACATACAAAAATTGCTCAACATAAACTAGACTGCAATTCTCCTGATTAGAGAAGAGGGGAAAAGGTGAAAATTATGTGGTAAACTTCTGAACTCATTTTATCATTCTGAAAGTTCACTTTTAAGTTCATTCAATGCTCAATATCCTGCTTTGTCCATTTCTTTGGTATTCGGTTCTCATTCTGAAAATTTTGACAGAATTTTAATGGTCATCTTAATTCAAATGAAAGAGCAATGAGCTGGAAGCACAACCAGAACGACAGATGCCATAATACTGCAGAATACGCTGGTCTTAATTTCTGGCTCTTATATTCATTTCTTGTAATGATTGGGGGCATCCGCAAATGCAAACTTCAGTCTGTAGGCCTCTGCTAGGAGTATACTAATTTCTTCATTTCCCCAGTGTACTGTGGGCAAATTTTGTAAAAATATCAGCAACTCCTAGATGGAGAGAAAAACAAAGGAATAAATACATTTTTTCAAATACCAGTGTAATAGCAATGTATTTCTTACACAATGATTAATTATAAGCAATCACTCACACAGCACCTCAGTATCCCAAACAGACCTGAGATCCCATTAGGTTTAGCGATTTTCCTGTAACTTTTATAGAAATACTTGGTATTCAACCTTTCAATTCAAAAGCAAGTTATTAATTGTAGCTGAACTATAGTTATTTTCTAGTGTTGAGGAAAAAAAAATTAAAAAAAAAAGGTGTGAACTCATTTGCTCTGTAAATACTGTGGGTGAAAAAAAACAATACTGCCCAAGCGTGTAAGTTCTACGTACCTGCATTTGCCCTTGCATGATCATACCACCAGTGGTGCCCCAAATCATGGATGAAGACCCCTTGCTGAACCCAGACAAAAAGAACTCACACATAATGTATCAGTCCCACTCCATCAGACTTCGAAGAGGTGAATAGTGTTAGCATATCCGTTCTATACCTTCTAACTGAGACACAGTGCTCACGGGTACTGGAGTCACTAGAAACCACTAGAAATTTAACATTGAGCTCTGTAAGAGCAAAGTGGTTTAACACTGACCCCAGGCTTCTTACTGATTTGCCATATTTCCCACATTATTTTTGCATCTGGATACATCTTACACACTTCCCAATTCCAAGCAAGCTCTAGAAGTTTTCGCATATAGTTTTACATATAGTTCTTTAAAAATGCCACATGTATCTTCCACATTTAAGACCTTCAACCTACCTTCAGTTTGTAACATCTGTTGCCCAGATAATTTCAATATCCCTGTGCTTGGTATGAACTTCCTCTTTAAGGAGCTATGAAATTTAATTTTTATTACCTTAAATGTTTTTATAACCTCTTTATCAGGTGAATAAGAGGCAGACAGTTACAGACAAAGCAAAATTGCTGACTACATTGCAGAAGTGCTAAAATTCTCTTCCCTAGTTACTCTTTTCACAGGTAAACACGAATATCTGACTTACAGGGCTGCTGCTTTCTAAGTATGCCTTGTATATAGTACAGCAAACAACAGTTCGATTCCTTTCATCATTTACTATATAGCAATTCAGATAAAATTAATCAAAATAGTTATTTCAAATGGTAATTTGAAGAAGACCTAAAAGGTGAATTCCTGCTTTTCTAGGACATACATTTTATTGCTGCCACATGGTATCAGCAAACATGCCCAATGTCCTGTTGTTGGCCAATACTCCAGGGCTGTAGCTCAAAGGTGAACTGTGATGCCCACAGTCAATTCCCACTCACGTCACTTTGAAGGATCCTTCAAAAGGGTTACTTGAAAAATGTCTGCTTACTCTCTCATCAACTGAATGGTCAAAAGGACCTTATATCTACCTGTGCTGTTGCTTATCCAAAGAACCGTGCTCCAGGGCATGGAGTTATACAGTTGGTTACATTCTCAAAATTACAGCTGGTCGCTAGCCTGGGACTTTTGACAAAAACTTCCCAGTCACATCAGATGTTTCCCTCTTCCCTGATCTCTGGGTAGAAGTCCCTCACCAATGCAAAGATAAGCTCCTTTTCTATTTATACATGAAAAATTATAAACTAAACTATTATTTCAGTCAGCTGCAGTCAACTCCCACCTCAATTCTTAGCCCTGATTTCCCACTGTTTTCTGGCTTCTTGTCCCAAAATACTTTCCTATGGGTTGGGTTTTCCTCTCTTTTTTACTAGTTTAGGCAAAATTAATTTCTGAGCAGCCTAAGCCCAGGAAGAGAGGTTATAAGGAGCTCACTGGGACAGAGACTGTATGTACAGTTCTGATGACAGCACCAAAATTCACCATGATCCGCAGCAGCACAAAGCTTCAAATCTTCATCTCTATGCTAAAACTTGTCAGCTGTGAGAGGATTTTTTTGAAGATCAACAACCACAAATTCTCTCCTGAGTTCATGCAAAAGGCAATTTTATTGTAATTGAAACAAACTTGGGAAGTTAGGTTTGTTTTTTTTTAATAAATGGTGACCCAAAAGGTCACAAACCCCTAACCGTGATGCAAAAGCCACCCTAGGCTAAATACGAAGTTCATGTTTTAAACATTCCAAAGAAAAGATCACCTGGAGATTCCATGTCTTACGCTTTAAATTGTTTTAACAAAAACATTCCTTGAAATTTAAGCTGCGGCAAAGCAGCAAAAGGGAAGTTTTTGGATGAGTTGCTTCACAACAAACTGAACATGGAATTTTAGGATGGAAATTATAAGGCAATCTTAGGAATAAGTGTAGTTTTAAGTCTGCTTGTATCTTCTAGGTGCTGTTTTTCCTGATTAATGCAGACAATTTGTGTACATTTGTATATGTGCATACATTTGTGAGCATGTGCATATGTATATTTTTGCATGAATATGTCTATTAAGATTTATTCTAAAGAGCAGGAATAAGTAAGCAGATATGCAATTAAAAACACAACCATTATCTTGCTATAAGTCAGAATCCTGCACTATCATGTACAAGTACACAGTGAAATTTTCCTTCTTCGTAAGGGTCCTATTTTCCCTGTCCTCCCTTCTCCCTCCTCTGCACCTGCTTTCATGGAAGACAGCTGTAGGAGCCCTTAGCAAGGATTCTGTGATTTCAGGAAACAGCGAGGAGCAGAAATTAATATGAAATTTTTGTGTGTGCGTCTCTGTGAGAGAACTATTTGGCATCATCTATCTCACGGTCTTGCTACACTGGTTCTTGTAATATGAAACAAGAAAGGATAGAAGTTGAGCAGTACTATATATTTAATTACAAATAATAAGTAGTGATACAATAGAGTTAACATGAGAATGTCTCCATTACACTTGAGAGAATACATTTTTAATAAAGTGCAAGCGCCAAAATCCCACTTTTTAAAAAACAATTTCTATCTACTTATTTGACAGTTTTGCTGATAATTGTAATTAATAAATTAGCAGTGCAGAGCAGGAAGGTTGTGTGGAGGGATGATAAATGCCTACCTCCATGAACACTTGGTTTTTTTTCCCTTTTGCAAAAGTAACTTGACTTCTGTGAAATTAGCTCTTTTACTGTTTGCAGTGCCAAGACTTTGCTGGGTCAGACTTCTGGTGCAGACCGGTACAAATGATTCATATTGCTTGAGCGGTGTTTTAGTTTTCCTTTGGGCTACTGTTCAAATAAATTTGGCCTAAACCAATCCTCCAGCCACTGGAGAACTGTGAGCCTTCCAGCAGACCTCAGCACTTGTACTTTGAAAACATCACCTAATGGGATGCTGCAACCAACACCTGCCCGTGCAGAAGGTACTATTCAGCTACTCAAATACCAGACTACCAGACAGATAACTCAAAAAGAAGATGGTTTCCAAAGCCCTTATTCTTCAGTGTACTCCTCAGTTTCCTCTTAAAATCAAACCAATCAGGGTCTGTTCCTTCTAAACCAAATAAAACCTGAATACCAATAATACCAAAACACATTTTTAGTAATTATTACAAAGTTATCAACCTCTTTCTCCTCACTGAGATTATAAACCAATGAAATATCAACCCATTAAGACAATTTTAAAAAAAGTGGAAACAAGCAAAGAACGCAAATTTTATCATATTATGAAATCTAGTTGATTAGTAAATCCCTTTAGATTATGAAGTCCACTATAATTCCTTTAATCAATACGGGTTTTTTACATAAGATCTGGCAATAATACTGATTATTTGGTAATGGCTGTCTATAGTTGTTATGCTCTTTACTGTCAAACCCACTCTGACTCCCTATGTGGATCCTGAACTAGGGAACAGCAAAACCAATTATAGAATAAATAACATTTTGATAGTTAATAAAACATAAAAATGTTACTCTAATGAGGAGAGCACGAAGGTCTCTTCCATGATAATCAAAGCAATTTATTTACTTTGAAAACTCAATTCAGACTTCTTTATCTGCATGACCCAGTTCAACTGCAGGGGTTTTTTAACAGAAGAAACTTAACAGAACATAAACCTCAGTAACAGAACAATGTTTTTACTTCTATTTAATATAAAAATGGCAATAACTAAAGTTAAAATCAAACTTTAACATACTGAGAAAATCAACAGAGTTAGTTGTCAAAACTAAGAACCAGTCTATTAATTTAACAAATAAAGGCAGACCTGAAATACAGTATTTTTCTACGAGAGCTCTTAATCCTTCCTGCTGCCAACTGCAATGTAATTATGGTCTGAGTACCTCTGGTCTACCACAGCTCTATTTTGCACTGATAGGCAGAACCTGTAATCTTACTATATTTTATGATCATGAACTTTTCAATATTATACTTTAGGACTGCATATAACTGCATTAAAGGTAAATTAACTTTATATATAATCTTTCATTATTTAAAAAGCAATTGCTAACAGCTATATTTTGAACAGGAGCTGTATCTCTTACACATTATGCACACATATAAAACACTGCAAAATTTATGCTGGCAATTTGATTAAATGGCTTCTTTATAAAAGTTATTTGTACTTTCAAAAGTTGTTTGAAATTTTACAACATAGCACCTACTTTTAAAGAACTAATGAAGTGCAATACCACTAGAATTTATTTAGAGGAATTATTCAGACAAGCTAAGGAGGAAACAAATTTGTGTCAGAAAAAAATGTCCATTTATCTTTTTAGATAATATAAACTAGAAATAAATCCTATGCACACATTCAAAGAACTCTAAATTTTTTTATTATTTTATGGGGATTTGTATAAAGTGATGCAAGAGACAGCCAGAACTGGCCAATGATTTAAAAATCTTTTCCAACCAGATGTAACCACTATTTAGGCAAAAGAAATACTTAATACAGGAATGATTTAATTCCTAGTTTCTTTACAGCATTTTTTTTTTTCACTTGCTTGTATCTGAGATTGTCAAGTGTGAAAGGAAAGGGTGGCATGGATGGCTTGGTACTCCAAGCGGGCATCCTGTCCATGATTCGGTCCCTCCGCACAGGGAAGCAGACAGACAGATGTTCCAGAGCTACTGCCTGGCCGAGACCCTGTAATAGCTGCAGTGGCCAGGCTGGTAATGTGCTGTGCAAAGCTATCCTCTAATCCTCTTCCCACATACTTAGGATGAAGGATACCTGCTGCTTTGGGACTCAGCCAAGCTCAGTCCAAATCCTCCCCCTTCAGCCTGCTATCAAAGTACCAACAAATGCACTGGCTGGTAACATGAAAGCAGAGGTCCAGCGCACGCTGCAGAGCCCAGCTGACCTTGTACAGCTGCCTTAGAGCTACTCTTCCCTTCTCTCTGCCCCTCACTGTTGATACGTAATGCATCAAATAAGTAGGGCTCTAGCTCTAAGACAAGTTCTCTTTTCTTTCTTGAGTACTGTTTTTCCTCTTTCAATGCACTCAGCAATATTCCCTACGCTGCTGCCATTTCTTATTTCTCCAGCTGTCCTAACCAGCGACATGGAGTTGCAAATAATGAGCTGTATTTCTGGAGCGCTGTGCATCTTATTAATTGCCTATGTCTCGGAGCCAGAGAAAACATTTCTTTCCTATTGGGCACGGCTGGAATCGAGAAAACTAAGATTTCAAAATCTAGTATTAAAGAGACAGTAGGAATAGGTCATCTACTACAGCTTAAGAAATACTTCTGCAGATACAGGTTGAGAGGCATAAGTGGAGCTGGATCCTTCAGTGGTACAGCTGACCACCTGCCTTGCTTCCTGAGCAAGGGAAGCTACATGCCACAGGGCACGTGCAGCCTGGGCTGCGATGGCTGAGATAGCACATTTGGATACTGGATGCAATAACGCCCTCTTTGTCCTTGTAATTTCAAAGATTATAGGTGAACCTAAAGTTTAATAAACTGAAGACAGGGAAACGCTGAAGTACCTACACTAAGTGGCAGGAACATATAAGCCTGTGCTGGACAGTCTGAAGGATTTAGGAGAGATATGTTCTTGACAAGCCATAAATCAGTGTCACTCAGGAACTCCCACCTTGAATGTGAAAGTTCATATCCTGTCCTGTGACAGTTTAGAGGAAACAAACCAACCAACCAAAACACTGATGCCAATATTTGCTGAAATAGTGAACATTCAACCTTGTAAATTCAATGCTAAATTTGATTTTTCTTGTATATTTCTTTATTGCACTTTACGGAAATCATGCATCTAGAATGTCTTTCCAAAAATTTGCCTATTAAACAATTGTTCCTATTTGTCTTAATTTTGACCTTTCTTTCACAAGCCATGACATCTTAACCAACAGACCACAGCATACAGAACTCAGCAAAGTATTAATCTAACCACAGAAAAAATGGTGATTCAGAGTTCTAACTAGACTTCCTGCACCTTAAAATGGATACTGCAGGGGCAAAAAACCCCCAACCTAAATAGGTTAAAGGTTAATTTCTCCTAATATCAGCTTATATTCAGCAACTCAAGTGCATAGTGATTCTCCACAAGGATATATTCTTTATTCTGTGATTCAAATATACAATAACGATTCCTTGATTAAAATATACGTTTTTTGTTCTTCATTTCAATTGAACAATCTCCCGTTAATCTTCTGAAAAAATATGGAAGTATGCTATTATAATTAATTTCATATTCCTAATCAGAACTTCATAGAAACACACCTTAGCATTCTGAAAAATGAAAGCTTATGAAAAGTTGATGGTCTTAGGAATTTCTTTCATGTTTTTCTTTTCATGACTACTGAAAAAGATTCCTGGACTCAGCATATTAAAACCACTAAAACAGCAATTAAAGTCCTGTTTCATCCAGTATGGATCTCTCACGCAAGTCATTAGAAACACTAACTGCTAATCATAAAATATATGGTTCTAAAGAGCTATGCCAGAGAAGCTGTGCTCACACAGCTGAAGAGAAGATTTACATCTGCATTTACACAGGTATGAAAATATATAAATTAGTATGGTTAAAAGGTAATTTAAAGGACCATACTTTAGCTGACATTGTAGGTAGCCTTATGTCCATGTTCTCATATGACAACAAAAAACAAAAACCACAAGTAATCCCATCTCTAAATCTTAAAAGAGGAGATAAATTTGCATGTTAGATCTGTTTCTTAATGAAACTTGCTATCATCATGTTATTAACTAGATGTTTATAAGACAAGGTTAAGGACATATGCATAAAAACAAAGCAAACACTGCCACAGAACCTAGAAGATACTCGACTCCAAAAACAAACCTCTTATTTTTGTAATACCTTTTCATCCTGAGCTGTCTCAAAATGCTTTGTGAAGTGCACATGAAACAGAGGTAGTTAAGGTACTGATACAGAATATTCAGTACTCAAGAAAGAAGAGGAAGTCATCTTAGCAGAACCCTGATGTAAATTCATACTTAAATCGGCCAGTCAAACAAAACCAGTATTGGGTTCTTCCTTACTTTCAAACTAGAGAAAACAGAACTTTCATTTTAAAAATCTTGTATGAAAATTGAAAATCCCAGGAAACATCCAGGAAGATTTCTCAGTACTCTAGCTGCTACAGCGCAGAGCAGAATGGTCCTGAACCACCCTTATTATAGCTTTTGCCATAGTGTTTTATGAAATACGGCTGTACTGCTGGTATTTGGAGATACATGTACTCCTTATGCACCAAAATACAAATCCTGCCAAATAAATTAAAAAAAAAAAAAAGCCTAAGTATATCACTTGTCACTAGCTCCAAGCAAAAGGCAGCAAATAAAAGGAAAGGGATGCAAATATCCAGAGTATAAAAACTCATGAAGATCAGAAATCATTCTATCAAACAAAAATCCGAACAAACCCCATCCAAACACAGACCCTGCTGTACCAATTAAGACTGTGGCAATTATGGCAGAATTCCATTTCTGAAGTGAATTGCCAATGAGTAAGTTACTCCGTTCCATATTTTTTCCTGTGGTTTAGCAAGGTCAAAATATTTGTTCAGCAGATTCCAAATGAAAATTTACAATTCTGCCTCTCCACAAAGTCCATATGCTACCCACTCTTCTTGGTTTGGTTTTCCTGACCAAAATTTGGCAATGCACTTTAAGTGGAACAGTTTGTACAGCTCCAAATTCACACGTTTTCCTCTCTATGATGACTTAAATTTTAACACTGTAGTATGAAGAGCTAAAAGCTCAGCAATAAAGAAAGAAAATCATAGAATACCAATTGAATGTAATGAACCACAGAGACAAGAGTGTATAAAAATTTTATATATTCCATACTCAGAGCAATTAGTATGATTTGATGAAAAAGTGTTTCACACTGTAAATTGTTCTGAGTTCTCATGTTGTTGTAGG